>NW_019416220.1:0-55303 GCF_000390285.2 Anoplophora glabripennis | reverse complement strand
CCCTCTGTGCAGGTATGGTAGGGTGGAAGAATGTTGGCTTGGGTCAATGTGAGAGATTGACACCGGTTGGCATTTGACCACCCCCCTAATTAATGAGGTTTTCCAGGTTTCCCTCATTCCTGCACTGAATGGTGGTTAGGGCCTACCAACATAAGTCGTTCCTGGGCGCAAATGCGGCCTGCGTAATAATAATATGCCGCCTCCTCTCCCGCACAAGTCTCCGACTTCTGGGCTAATTCTCGTAATTAGAATGAGGAGTAGAGATATTATTATTATTATTAATACCAGAGTTATTTCACCTTGTTTATCTAAACTTCCAAGTTACGTGTTCGGAACTAATAAGGAAGTATTTATCTAGAAATATGATTCCAAGAGCGCAATCAACTTCCAAAGTTGACCGCAGTTGCAGCGCACCTTACTTGGCTTTACTATTGGTATCGCTCACGATCAGATCGATACAAATTTGTGTGCAATTGTAATTAACTCGGAAGGTGTAGTCCAATTATTATTAACAGAAAACGTTCGGAAACAGTGCTGGCATTTCGTTTGCATGAAAGCATTGGCGGTTATTTACGGCGTGATCTATTAGTTGAAGAAGAATGCAATAAAATAAAACATATACAGGGTGTTTCTTGAAAAGCATTCCTGCCGTGCACGTGCACAAGACGCACAGTGTCGTCTTATATTTATGGTTAATTTCCTTCATTCATTTTCTCGAAAACAGAAGCATTTACACCATTAGTGCTTAATAAAAGGAATACACTTTTTCCAGAACCCTGTATAAGCCGCGACGGCACTTATGGACACGTCGATCTTAGATATCATTTATTTAATATTATATAAAATCTTGTGCATTGTGCAGCACCGTATATAATTATTGTCACATAATTCTTGAGAAGTAAATGTTGACATTGTCACACTTTCGCATCACAATGTTATTTAGCACGTACGGACTCGTTAGGATTGTTATAATTATTTAACTACTTAATATGTAATATACAGAAATTATGATACAAGTTTTTAAGTTTTTATAATGCAGAGCTGTCTAGTTCGCAATAATGTACCTAGCCTTATTTTTAATAAGACCAGTTATCTGTTTAAATTGTTTGATAGTAGATTTTAATTAATTCGTGCAATGTACAATTAATTCTTTGTGCTTTGTGTTTCACTAATTGTTCTTAGATCATTTTGGCAAATTATTTAATAGTTTAATTTGCTAATTTGCTATTTAATTAGAGTAATGCTTTTTTTAGCGCAAAAATAAGTGTGGTTTGGCTTATAGCAGTTTTGTCTTGCGAGATACAAGGTGTTAAAGTTATGAATCAAAGAAATTTCGGAAAAACATCAGTTCAATCCTATGGTTTTGATTTTTTAAATTAATGTCACTACAATTGTTTTTGTTGAATTTATTGAAGTGAAGTTTGGAAAGTGAAATTTACCGTTGTTGCCATATTATTGCTCGGTAGATTCGAGTTCTTACATCAGCCAGTTCAGCAGTATTTTTAGTCACGTATAAGTGGTTTTCAGTGACGTTCTTCTATTTTTCTTTGATATATAGCATCTATTTAGACCAGTTGCAAATCCCGAATCACCCTGTATAATTGTATAAATGTTTGTACTGTCTTGAAATTTTGCAGTTGATCGTGTGTTTGTGTGACTGCAAGGTTAGTTATTAATTATAATGAATCGCAAATTTAATTAATTACTGGTAATTCTCATTATAATTAATTGCTAACGATTATGTCACATGTTTCAATTAAATTAGGGGTGTGGCTTATTTATAATTAATTTACCATTATGCAAAGCGTACGAGGGAAATAGACACGGACCCGTAAAATCTCACACGGACAAGTGAGTTCTTGCAAATTATTTGCTCTGCGGGAAAAACGTTAATTGAGACTAGGTTTTAGAGATAATCTTTTTGCCTCTTCTGGTATGGATTTGTCGAGTTATTTTCTCGTTAACACGGAAAGATACTTTATAGGAACGTAGGATTACATTTAACGACATTGGCTCAAATTAAAGTTTGTCTCTCCATTGAACAGGGGGCAGGTTGCTTTTTTGTTTTGTTGTTTGTTGAACGGGAGTTTTTCCTTTGGACTGCGTCCGGTGTGAAGGACCAAAGAGATATCTCACACGCCCTTTATTAGGTGGGGGGATAACATCTGTAGTGTAGCGTGTCAGTTTCTGTAACTAGATTAATTGATTGGACGTTGACGTTTCAAGTTTAATTTTTATTGGGACTTAAACGGAACTTCTTTTTCGAAATTGTATTGGATCGTAGCGTTTTTTATTGGGTTCAAAATTATTTTCTAGTTAAAAAACAAAATATATTAACTAATCCATTGTTTACGATTACGAGAGTTTTGTGACAGTTTACTTTTAAAGGAACAGTTTCCGTTCTATTGTCACAACACAGCAAATATCCTTTTTTTTCCGTCTAATTTTTTAGATAATCTAATGATTTCCAATTATCAAAAGTATGAATATCGACTTGATATATTTTTTCGTTCTATGAATGACATAAAAAAATAGTTTGTCTGGCAAATTTAATCCTTATCTTGTATATGTTAGTTAGCTTACTTGTTTTATTTGTCTGTTATTGTTTATACTTAAGTTATTTGTCTGTTNATTATCATTATCATTATCATTATCATTATCATTATCATTATCATTATCATTATCATTATCATTATCATTATCATTATCATTATCATTATCATTATCATTATCATTATTATTATTATTATTATTATTATTATTTATTTATTTATTTATTTATTTATTTATTTTAAATTCATTAGATAATAATTATTACAAAGCAAAATAAAAATACAGATAATAAAACTGCAATATGACCTAGTGAAAGCAAAAAATGCGATTGCTTGGTACTTATAAATACCGTAAAAAGAGAACGGCAAAATATTTCAACAGCAAAGTGATATTTTCACAGAACAGTAAGCGTTGGAAACATTTTATTGTCCGCAGCTGTACGGATACTTTCTCTTCCAATTTTCCAAACACCTTATGTAGTGACCTAACAACAATTCTACATTACACGCAGAATACAACCATCAAAGCATTAAATGCATTAATTTCGATATACAGCCCCAATTAGACTGGAAATAGAAACCTGGAATCCGCAATTTTGTCTCCCGCAAGAAGAGTTGATCCCTCTGTTGACCTGATTCTTTATATCGTAGGAGAAGGTCCAAAATTCTCTCGGGTAGGTGATGATTGTAAAGTAAAGTGAAATGTTTAATCCATTAGGTGATGTGGGTGTTGGATATATTGCAGTAATGATTAATAATTTATTTCCTTAATGTATCTTGACTAATATCAAAGGCAACTATTAAGGGGGATGATCCCGGAATCGTTCCTCGTAGGTAAACCCTGAAAAAAGGTGCATTTATCATTATTTAATTATTAATTGTAGAGGGTGGATCTATTTCTCCACTTTGGGCAGTTCATTTTCAAATTTTTATAATTTTCTACCTTTAGCAGAAAACTTTTAGGGACGCCTATGAAACTCATTAAATTTTATTGCTAGACGTTTTCATACATGTTTCAACTGACTTCAATGTGCGTATGCGCGATAAAAGATGACTTTTCTCGGGAACAGTAGCACTTATCAAGACGATTTTTATGTAATTTGATATAGAAAAATGAGAGGAGAATACGAGTATCTCATCAAAAATCAATGAAATAAATAATTTTTGCACGAATTTTGAGTTCAAAGAATTATGCCACTTTTGTGTGCTTTTAAAAAATAGTTATATTATGGTAATCAAGTTTTATTAGTTTGTATTCATCAGTGCATTCCACGAAATTCACTTTTTAATGATTAAATTTAAAAAAATAATTATTTTCTTATTTTACTGATCTCTCTGTTGATTCATTGAAGTATAACAAAATTTTCTACTATATCTCAGAATCTACACAGTAGAATGCTGTCGTATTTGGCTAAAAAGCAAGGGGTTACGACGTAGTTTTTATGTGTGCAAGATTTTGTCGATTGCATAGAAAATTCCCTGGACAATAATTTTCTTGATATTTTCTGTCGATTTATTACTTTCACGTACGGTGTTTCTCTTTTAATAACTATAATGTATCCAATATGTTACGTGTTTTTTTTAACACGTAAGTAAACTTGAAAGAAATATGGCTGTAAAAATTTGTACAAATTCGGTTTTGATGTACATTTCCTAAGATGTTCATCCCTCATCCTGCTCAATATCATGTGCGTAGAAATAATTTGTTGTTGAGGATATATTCAATATTGCGATTTTTTAAATTGTGCGTAATTAAATGTTTCCTAAAAAAACCGACTTATTCAAAGCAGAATAAAGCTACCTGAACAATGGCATATTTTTTAAAAATTCCGCAGATCAGACGCTTTTCATTGCTGATTTGCATACGAGGTCACAATTCATAATTCGATTTGCCTGTGGCAAAAATGAGTATGGCAGGTACGAAAGTAAACTGATTTGGGTGATATTCGATTAAGTCGATATGAACAAAAAAATTTTATGTGAAGTACGGATTTAAATCGGTCCCAACAAACTCTGAAAGGGAAGGTTTTGTTACTTTATGTTCGGAAAATCCAGCCACTGTTGTTACTGGAAACATTGTTTTATATGGATTGATATTAAATTTTATTTCTTCCCAGAGGATATTACATGTTCAATGGGATTCGTGTCTGTTGAAGTGTATACGTCAGATGTTCCCCAAGGTTCAGTCTTAGAGCCGCTCTCGTTTAATTTACATATAAATGACATTATACGTAATATTAAAGGCAATGCATTGATGTATGCTGACGCCACAGAAATTTTCAGGTCGTTTTCAAAAGTGTGCTTAAAAATTTGTGAAGAGGTGTTCTTATTTCAAATTAGTAAACAACCATTTTCCAAATATACCACACAGTAGTATTCAAAACACCCATTTCTCTTACAATATCGCGGGTACTGCGGCTCAAGTTTTCTTTGAACATGTGTTCATGTTCTAGGATTCCGTTGTTTGTCTTTGGGAATTTTGTGATAAAGATTCGCATAGAAATAACAATCGACGTTTCTATGCGTGCATTAATTCCATATCCCGTAATTCTCGATATGGATTAGGAATTTTGAAATGAAACAACGTAAGTCAATAAACTCGATCTAACACTTAGCATTGGAAACAATTGCCAGTTGATTAAGTGGGTTGATACAGGGCCGGTTCAAGTTTCGCGTAATAATTCTTGATTAAGTCTCTAGGACACATGCAGGAGCTTATTTTAGAAGCACTATGTATAGTAAAGGCAAGACACACAAAACGACAATTTATGTGTTACATTAATTGATTCTGAAGGAGTGCACTTACTTCAGAAACACCCTATGGGCACTTAGGTGAGATACACAAAGAGACAATTTATGTGTTACATTGATTTCGGGCGCTTTATTTTCCATTATAATGCGATGTATCACCTTCCTCTAACTGAACTTGTCGTTTCCTTTCCCGGTATTTAATTGGGTCGTAATTTTGAGTCTACGTATGCCGATATCGAAACGGGAATGTAGTTATTAGCATTTACAAAGTTAGTGATCCCGCACTATGCTCCCATGGGGCAAAACTCGGGAGTGTATTTTAGATTCACGACAAATTGTTTGGAAAATAAGACAAGTCGCTGTTCCGTTAGTGGTTGGAAATTATATAGGCGGAGTGGCCGGCAGCTGAGTTTGTCTTTGTGTCTAAAGGTCTGCACCATGTAGACTTTTTTAATTTATGAGCTTCGGCGTCAGTTTTTACATACTTTGTGACATATACAACAGCTGTTATATATATATATATGTGACATTTGTTAATACTCAAAATTAGTTTAAATATATTGCAATATCAAATGCCGTGGTTAGTATCAGTCAATATTCACAGATACCGTGCAAAAATTGTTGATCATCTGCCTAGAGTCATTAATGTAAATAACGAACAATAAGGCCCAAGATGAGATCCTTGAGGAACGCCAGATGCAATATGAATTGATTTCGAAAAATAACTGTTGATTGACACCTTCTGATACCTGATGCCAGTGCAGGAGTACGATGAATACCAGATCAGAAATTAATATATTACGTTTAATTTTGTCAAAAGCTTTACTGAAATCGGTGTATCCACCTGCATCCGCTCGTCTATTGCAGTGCGAATATAATCGCCGTAGGTTAAAAGATTGGGGTCAACTAAACGATTAGAAAAGAAAATGTGTTGCTCGTCTATTATAATATTCTTGAGAGAATCAAACTGTCATAAATCAGTGCCTTGATAAATATACGTGCCTCGATAATTATTCATGCAGGCCCTGTCACCGGTATTTTTATGGATTGGAATGTCATATGCCCTTTTCTAACAGACATATTGTATAGAACGCATAAAGGTACATATAAATTTCTAGCAGAGTTCCTAGTAAGAACAAGTCTATCATCATCGTGCTCATTCAGATTAATCATATCGATATCGATATCATTAACATTTTGAAAAGTTTCAGAGTCGTGCAGTGCGCATGGTGGGCGTGGCCTAAGTCTACCACACGCCAGCCTATAAGCAGCGGCCTCAGCCGCAGCTAGGTGAGCCGTAATGAGCGATAGTCCCGCTCGACCCCATCCCCCATCCGAGGTAATTTTCCCTGGCTAGTCACGAGTCGACATTCAGACGCACTTTCTGGTGCTATTCAAAAAGGAATTCGTAACCCAAAAGAGGGCTTCGCCCCGTACATCCATGACCTAAAGGAGGACCTCAACCCACGCTTAAAATAAGCTTTGCCCCGTACTTAAGCGAACTAAAAGTCCCGTACATAGATCGAAACGAATTTTAAGGCATTTTTTTAATAATCTACGAACTGACACAAATGTTGTCTTACTTCACCATGACACAAAAGCTTCACCATAACGCAAACGCTGTCTTGCTTTCCCATAAATTAAAACGATATCCATCAATTCCGAGTTGCTATACACGTAAGCTATTTTTCTTGAAAAACTAATATAAATACTATCGCAAAAACGTTGATACTAAAATCGGATTTCAGTATTCGGAATCGCTTTGATAGGCCAGGAAAAAGAGTTGGGAAATGACCATTTCGCGACTTTTTGTTTCGGCACGTTGAATTTACCACTATAGATGCTAAATATTATGTGCAATAATATATTAGTTTCCACAGTTATAAAAATGGGGGGAAGATTGTTTACAGGGTGGTCAATTGTATAATTTTTACGTAAATTCACGTATTTCCACGAGAAAGCAGTGAAGTACTTTTTTTTTCGTCTTAAAACAACCTACAAAACTAGCCCTCGAGCGTCAAAAAATATTGATTAGATCAAAAGTTATAAACAGAAGAAGTTTATTTATGACTTTTGAGTTAAACATTTATAAACTGCGTTATTATTACCGGAACGATTTGGCATCGCATCCTCTCATTCCTTATCACTCTCTAATAACTCACACGAAATCTGGAATCGGTAAGTTGAATAGTTTACAAGTTATGGCCTTATAAACAAATTTACTAATTATTAATCTGTACGATCCCGAGCATGTTCCACAATCGCACTGATTTTTTTCATGGTAGATTTCATAGTAATACATTGAAATCTATCATTTTTTTTTTAATTTCAAATTTTCAACCTGGAAAGTTCTTTTATTTTTTAGCCTTACTTGCAAAATGAAATATACGACGCACGCGCGTGGTACAGTTAATTACATATTCGGTAAGCTTCAATTGAATTTCTAATTCCATTCTAAGCATAAGCACAACAAATTTAGGAGTGGTAAAATATTTGTCGTACCCTTTTTGGGGTATGATTAATTTTTTATTGGACATTTCGTTGCATGTCGCAAGAAGTTACATTCTTCTACATTTTATTCTATCGCATTTAGATGTCATGAAGAAGTACTAAATTTAGCTCGTAAAATCTCCACCGTATCAAATAGGATCTTTTTATAACCTATATCTAATACGTATCCTATGTGGGTACATGGGAGGATTTAGAATACCTTGTAATGGTATTTAAAAGAAATTTTACATTAAAATATTTTATTGACTGAAGTTTCAAATATTTTCAGGAGATTCTTAGTCCCGAACCTGGAAACAAGGATTTTATCCCCACCGTGAAATAAAAGTGGTTGTTAAGGGAAATATTCGTTATTTAAAACGCATTTTAGAGATAAATAGAGCTAAGTTTGCGCGAACTTGATCAGTTTGGACATTTTTTTCAATCTGTTTACTATTTCTGAGTAACAAAATAAAACTTTACTGTAAATAAAACAACGTTACAGCAATCGATACTGATGCAATGTTAATATTTCGCAGCGTTTGTTAAAAGCTTTCAAAATCGAGTTGAGTAATTTGTTTAATTCCACAATTTTCATTAAAAACGGCTACACACTTTTTTAAAAAAGGGCATTGTTTAATTTCATAATTGAATACTTGTTATGTAAAAACTGGAAAAACTAAACTTACAGAAGTAAAAAGTAATAATAAGTAGCAAATTTTTTATCCAAGATAAACACTAGGAATTTCCAAATTTGTATTTTTTCTTTAGAAATACATAACACAGGATCGGCGTTCATTTTCGTTGAATAAATGAACTTTAGTTTACAAAAAAAAACGCGAAGATAGAACTTTTTCATATACCTAAGAGTTTTCTATTACAAATATCATCAGGAAGTTGTGGTTTAATTTTTTTAGATACTGTATATACTAACAAAAACAGTTTCGTTTTATGCATTTGGCTTTTGGTGTATCTTTTGAACTAATATAGGAACCCTAGTCCACCAAAATCTTACGTATAATCGCATCTGCATTTCGATCCGTCAATGCTCATCAATTTCCGCTTGTAAATAGACACAATTTAAATTACAGACGGTGCAATTTCAATTTAATATACATATATGAAGATTATTGATACTGGTGCTAGTCAGATCCATGCTATTTTAATAATATAGATGATGTGCTGAACGAATTTTATGATACAGCAATAACATTGAAGGTTATAACTGTTTTGAAGAAATAATAACTGACGTTGAATCTTGCTTTAGTTTGGTTCAAATGAAAAAATTATTTTCATTTTAATATTTATTAGTTTTGTCTTACATTTACCATTTACTTAACTTTTGTGTATTTAGGGTTACGTATTTATAATCCTGTTTATCTGTAACTGAGTGAAATAAGCTATAGCTTCCACTCTAGCCACCAAACTAACAATAACAACCTTCAGGGGTTTCCCCAAGGATCAATTCTAGGGCCGCTCTTATTTGTTGTTTATATTAATGATCTATCTGGATGCCTTGATGTCATTTACTTACTTTATGCCGATTACCTTAAGTTGTTTTTGAAAGTTAAATCTTGTATCGGTTGCACTAGATTTCGGCGTAATCTTGACAAATTGAATGGTTGGTGATCAAATAGTAATACACTTTTGAATGTAAGTAAGTTTGGAGTCTCATGGAGATATCTAAAGACTGTTCATTTCTCCAACTACGAAGCTTATTCTCCTGGTGGTACATCTCTAGAATTATTGCTTTCTTGTTTTAATTTGAATAGTCATAATATATTAGATAGTTATAGTCATTAGATCCAAAAATTTTATATCATGTTCCTAGACTAATGGCGTTTCTCCCATACCAACTGATTTCCAATGACCAGAAGTATGAAGATCGACTACAAATATTTTTTCTCTATACATAACACACCTTTTTCCTTAATTTTTCCATTAATTTTATATTGTAGTATATTGAGCACATTTCTAGAACCACCCAATCGTCAAATTGGCACAGATACAAATTTACTAATGGCGTTTCTCCCATACCAACTGATTTCCAATGACCACAAGTATGAAAATCGACTACAAATATTTTTTCTCTATACATAACACACCTTTTTCCTTAATTTTTCCATTAATTTTATATTGTAGTATATTGAGCACATTTCTAGAACCACCCAATCGTCAAGTTGGCACAAAAATTTTGAATTTTCCAAAGAGAATTGAAGAGAAACTGACCGATTTCTTAATTTCCATAAACCCATTTTGGTTTGATGATTTGATTTCATCGGAATGTAATATTTTATCAAAGGGCCGGCTTTCTGTCGATGTTTTTGCTCGGATATTGATTTTTAACTTCAAACTGCGTAGTGTCCGCTTTGTGCAAAAATTTCGCGAACAGTTTTTAACAGAAGTTTATTCTGAGACTTATATAATGAGAGGAGAATGAGATAACAGGCAACGTTTGAAATGACCCTACAGGCGATGGTTGAAGAGACATTCAACTCCAACAACAAGTGATTTACTTCACAAAAGGTATCAATGGGCGCAAGAAAATGCTGTTCGTCTTTAGCAACGCTACCCTGGCCTGTCCTAAGGGGCCGCTGCGAATTATATTGCGATGTGTCGTTCCAATTTCGAAATTTGAATTTATAAAATTCGTGGGACGTAAAATCTTCAGTTTTACCTGCGCAGAGGAATATTTGTGACTTCTACGACTTCTACTAGTTGCGTTTATGTTTGCTTAAGCATATACGGAGTGTTTTGTAACGAATGGGCCATACTGCAATGTTGAACCAATCGGGATATTCTATCTGATCGTTTTCTTTGCTCCCGACTCTCTTGATTCGTATACACACCTTTTCATAATATCACACAAAAATACGTTGTATCGTCACTAATACTGAAATAAATAACTTCTTGCACCACACAGAGGCACTCTATGAGCAGTGATGACGTATTTCGCCATTCCCGTTTCAAGCCAGGTCAGTCAATCGGCAGTAGCGCCTTTCAAACGCGAAGATATGGCGTTGCCCCTCGGAAGCGTTCGGAACATAACGGAATTTTGCTTAAATTTAAACTGTTCACGGTTTAATTTTGTTGCTATTTTATTTATGTTTGATTAATTTAAACCTCTAGTACCCCTAAATCTACTGTACGTGGCGACAGTTGTATAGTTTTGCTAAACTAGGTCAGAGGTCATAATTGACACTGACATAAGAAAATCTGGTGACCTTAAAATAACACGACGTTGTCATTTTAAAGCAGTCTGTTTTCAGTAAATTATTTCGTTATTGGTTTCGCTGTGTATATAACCGATATTAGTTAATATTTAATAAGTCAAAAGTTTTTATTTGTTTAGAAACGCTAGAATGTTTTTTTTTTCTAATGTTCGGCGCTTCGACCACAGTGATATCAAGAAAATATGGTGACTTTAAAATAACACGTCGTTAAGTTATACAAAAGCAATCTGTTTTGCTAAATAATTCTTCGTTGTAACTTCGCACAAGGTAAATTGATTTAAAAACAGTTGGCAACGACGGATGCCCTGGTTTACGCCGTCCAGTGGCGTACACAAGAATTAATTTGGAGAGTTAAATAATCATGTGGAATCGATGCCGTACATTTTTCAATGACTTGAATTTCTAACCCCTGTATCAGCAGATGCGTACGGCGTCACTAAAACAGTTATCTACGTATCAATCCGAAACTTGCAGTATAAATGCCGTACTGTAGTAAGTCACCAAAAACCGGGCCAAAATTTTTAGAAAATCAAAAATTTTCCTGGCTTCCGGTATGGCTATTTTTGTACGGCATTAGGTCGAGGTTCATTTTTTTTGTATAACCTATATACTTTAGAAATGCTGTACAAAAATGTTTTTATTTATTTAAAAACTGGAAAACAATTGTCTTGAAATTTACTAAATGTTTCACAGTAATAGTTGTTTACATTTTTGTTATTCCGTAGGACAAGTCTGCCGCGTGCACGCGTGTTGTGCATCAGCTGTGTAGCATTAGGTTAAGCGCTGTTGTCACGTTGTGATGAAACTCCCCAATATTAATAATCGCTGTATTTTGAAAACTGTTAGTATACAACTTTTTGTTCATTTGTGACTACTCTATCTCATGCTGAAATAATGGCAGTGAAACTTCTGACACCCTGTATATATTTTTAGAAAAGTTCTATTTAATGTTTTATTTATATCAGTGTACTATTTGAGTTGTACTTAAATTTGTACTGGTAGAAAAGTATGTACTTGTACTCGTGGTAAAACAAATTTTTCCACTTACAGGTATTAAAAAATTTATAATATAAAAACAGTAGCGGGCGCGTAATCAGATCGTCGGCAAATATTGGATTTCATCCAGTTCTTAGCGGGGGAAGTGGTTCTTATCTAACCAACGTGCATAATAACTGAGAGCGGCATTAAATATTTGCACGAGCTTGGGGAGGCCATCCTGTATTTTCTGGGGGGATTCACAGATCGCAAACTGTAAATTAGGGACGAACAAGGCTGCAAGTGCCGCTTCGAGCGAGAAACGGTAACGGTAGGGGAGGGGCTTGCCTCCATATGTTATTTTCGGCGATTATTGTGGTTTTTACAGTGATAAAGGATACTGCTTCGAATTTCGGCAACATACGAATGCAGCGTCTGCTCTTTCGCCCATTTATTATTTATGCCTTGATGTTTTAAGTCGCGGATGAGTTTTATCTTGGAGACTTTGTTATTTCTCCGGGTAAATATATGAAGTAAGAAATATAAATGAACACCTTTTTTCCGCATCTAGCGTGCTGTGAGATATATGTTAATAATTTATTTGTCACTTATTTGCGCCCTTTGTGTTCTTTTTAAATTTACGTTGGCAAGTAACGTACATAAACAAGTGGTTCATTATTTTTCATTATTATCTTTTTATTTTTTTTTCAAGAAAACTATAAAAAGTGTTTCAATTTAGATGAAAATACTGTATCGGAAACAGTCAGAAATTCAGAACTGATTGACGTGAAACTTGGACTGTATGTAGAAAATAGCTCAAGAAACAAAAGTTATATAGTGCCGATGGGCGCTTTTGCCCAGGGAGGTAACCCCAAAAATCGATAAAGCAATCAATTTTAAGTAAAAAGTTTCATATGAACTTTTTTCGATAAGTCAATATTTTCTGAGTTATTGGTGATTGAAAATGTACATTTTTTATTAAAAAGACGTTTTTCAGTCATTTTTCTCGAATATCTCGGAAACTAGACGTTCTATGAAAAAATATTACGAAGAAAATGAAGCTTATAGAAAAAGAAAAAGATTGTTTTTTTTTTCATTTATCTAGGTGCAATAGGTGCTGACATACGGTTGGTTAAAGATAATTTCATGTCCGCCAGAAACTGAATTGGAAGCATTTAACGTAAAATAACTAAAAAAAATCTATTTTTCAAGAAAAATGCACAGAACACTTCTTAAAGTACTTTAAAAAATCTTTAAAATTAACTTGACTTTAAGTCATTAACATAAAAATTAACAGTTATGATCAAAATAAAACTGTTAATTCGCTTTTTCGGAAAAAAAATCAGTTCAAAAACTGGTTAATTTTTCAGGAGATTTAAAATTAAAGGTAATCCTTCTACTTACAATTTACATTTTTTATGTGCTAATATATTATACAAGTTTAAGCAATTTAGAATATATATTTTTGAAAATATTACGTTTTGATTGAAAAATGTTTTTTTTTTAATTCCAAAAAATAACATATTTTTGAAAATAACGCTAAAAAATATTCAATTTTACAGTACTTTTAGCTGTCAAAATTTTCCGTAAAATCATTTTTGAATCGTCATAATAGCTTTAAAATTAAGGAAGCTATCGTTAAAAAACCTACGGTACCTTACCGCTTCAATTTTCGGAGCATATCAATATTTTGGTTATCCACAACTTTGGAGCATTCATAGGTATACATAATAAAATAATATATACTATATGTATATTTGAAAATTTGAAATTATGAGTTTCTGCATGAAAAAAAATATTGAGAAATAATTATTTTGAATATTGCATAAATTAAAGTAAATCTCGAAAAAAAAAATTATAATTCATTTTAAATAATTTAAAAGCCATTATTTATATTTTGTCATTGGGGGTGGTTTTCAAGGGTTAAAACTGGGATAAATTATAAATTGTATTATAAACAGGTAAAAGAATTTAATTTATCGTCTTTGTACTATCAAATCATTTTAAACTTAAAGACTTTTTAAATATTTTGTTATTAGGGGTAGTTTTTTAAGGGTTAAAATATTGTAATTATTTATTTATAATACCAGAAACTATTGAAAAGATTTCTGTCTATAATATATGCGCTATAAAAGTATTTTAAGGTCAAAGAAACTATTAATTTTATATTTTTATCATTAAGGGTGGTTTTTAAGGGTTGAAACTTTATAAAAGTAACGTAAATTATAACCCACAATATAAAACAATATTTATTCTATATATGTATTAAGATATGATTTTAGTTTATATAACACCTATTTTTATATTTATTCAGTTTCAAAGAGGTGGTTTTCATCCCCTAAAAATTAGAAGCGCATATCAATCATATATAACTTTTCATCTACAGGGTGAAATAAGCTTAATTCCAAATTTTCATAAAAATCGGATCTATCCGAAAGTATTCGGAAGTTTTACCCTATTTTTCTCTTCATTCCCTGGACTAATAGTGATTCAAATTAGATACTATAGACATTCTAATCTTTTGAAATTTGCATTCAACAAGCAGCAGTTTCTATTCAATTTAGGATGTCGAATCGAGTCACATTCTCACAAGGTACTATGCCCTGGCTGAACTGCAAATATAGCGGGTGCACGTTCGTTCACCAGTGGAGTGGATTTCGGCAAAACTGCTGTCGCGGAGTCCGGTTTAGTGTCATCAACTTTTAGAGCGCAACGTTGGTACTTGTGCCTGGTGTGGTTATGTCGTGGTAGTTAGTGGCCTGAGACTATACATAATTAGTACACACCCGGAGGACTGTCGTGGGGTGTATTTTAGGATGGATCCATTTTGTGAAAATTTCGAAAGGTCAGCAAAATTTTCGTTTCCTCTGTCTCGCATCGGTGGTTGCGGGGAATGCCTCGGTGCTCGTCGTTGCCATTATCCGATGAATCGTGGAAGCCTGGGATGGTTCCGTTCGTCGTAGCAGATCGACGATCGAAAATTGGAAACATCGGTAAATTTCTTGGTAAACATCGGTAAAACAACTGATTATCTCGAAAACGGTAAGTTTTAAACACCATGTGCATTTAATAAACTCTACCTAATATTATCCAAGGAATTCAAAAGCGCAATAATATACGGGGTGTTCCATTTAAAAATAACAAAATTATGTAGCGCTCACGCGAAAGGGAACACCCTGTAAAGCTAAAAATATCTTCCTTACATGGCCTACATGATTCCAGGCAACTTTTATTGAAACCATTTTTTTTAAACTTTACAGTTGCAGTGTTACAGAAGAATCCCTATTAGGTGGAGCACCCTGTATTAATAGCATAAGCATATAATTTTACAGTTTTTGGGTAATTCACTAAAAATATAAATTTACTCATTAAATACTTATTTACTTTTCACCTTTATCTTTGCCTGACGCTATGCAAAATCTTATAATTTCTCTGCACCGTTCTATTTTCTATTATTCGTAACGTGAAATATAGGCAACCACAATACTCGACTTCTAGTCTTCGGGTTCGCGTTAAAATAAGGAAGTAAACATCGCTCTGCACCCCGTAAACAAATCAACATTCTAAGTGCCGTTTGGCGCAGAACGTGGAAGCCAAAAGCAGTGTATGTATTCCAGATTTAACCGGATTACATTAATTGGATGTGCAGAATCTTTGCACCATCGTGTCGGAGTAAACTGATTTTGCGATAACACGGTCCGGATCAACGGAGACGGAGAAAATGCTAAAATAAACAACCGACACACTCTTAAGGTTTGTTTGTTGCGTCCGAAGAAGTTGAGGAAGAAGCCGGATCCGGGGTGTTATTGGACCGAGCGAATTAACGACGTCTGAGCCCGCTCTGTTTTATTGTGATGAAAAAGGTGAACGCATTTGCATAGGCTCATAGATAGCGGTCGCCGTTAATTATGCTGCTCGGTTTGAGCCCTAGATTAAAATTTACCGCCGCATTTCGATACTTTACCACCGTAAAAATGCCATTTGGAATAACTGTGTTGTGAATACTAGGCGTCCGGAGATTTCGTTCGTAAAATAATTCCACATTGCTACACTGCACTTCTAGGCAATTTGTCAACAACTGAAATGTATGGCCAGTCGCCTAGTGCGGTTGTGTTTGTGCTCCGTTTGCCACCTCCACGTTTAATTCGACCAGACCTGTATATGGGTATGGCTAAATCAATATGGGAACAAGTTTATCAAATATTTCAATGCCGAGTTGATAACATCAAACAACCTGCCAAGAATACACAAAATTGCAATGAGTCTGTACTGAGTTAAATTTTTGTAATTTTTCTTTGATATGGACAGAAGGAAATGCCAAACTGTAAAGATGGAATTGCATCAGTTTATTCTTAAACTTTTTTAGAGCCTTAAAAACATTATCTGGAATATTTAACATTATTGTAAGTATACGACATAATTATAATTGTGTCTAAGTATAGTAGTCATGGTTCTAATTTTACGTAATCAAGTGTAAATTTCGCTGGCGAATAAATTGTTTTAAACAGATTCCATTTAATAGGGTGCGGGATGGACAAAAACTACGCGAAAAATGAATTTCCGCCGGACACAATTATATTTAATTACCGGCAATATGAGGCGGCCGTGGAAGGCCTAATTTAAAAAATTTGCGGCGGATCTCATCGACCAGATAAAAGAAAGTTATTAATTATGGTGTAATAATTTTTACAGGCTCCCTATTTACATTGGTGTACCTATAAATTATCTTCTCCTGCTTGCTTTTAAAACACTGGCAACATCTAGATGGTAGTAAAATAAATATATTACGACTTAAAGTTAATTAATTAAAGGCATCCTCTATGCTGTTATAAATCTCCTTGATCCAACAGCATAAATTCATTTCTTGTCTTAATATTTTTGTGCTCGTTTAGACAATTTCTGTTCTGGCAGCCCCCGATATTGATATTTTATCACCTCGGCTTTGCTGCATAATTTATACTGTGCGTCTGCAATGTTGTCGAAAGATAAACCATGCACTTTCCATAATTGCATTGGAATTGAGCAAGTCGTATATATGTTATAATAGTTTCGACACGTTTAAGGATACGTAAATGATATTGTGCCCATGTACTAAACTTTTTGTCCTATAATGTCAGTTAAAGTTAATGATCATCATCACATCACACACATCACATCACACATCATATTACACATCATCACACATCATACGTCATCACACATCAATCACACATCATCAATTATTGAACAATTTAATTTTATTAAACTATAACTGAATAGTTGTCACTTTACCAGTGTAGGATGCCAAATAGTTTAATTTTTGCTGTAGTATTTTACTCGCTGTAATGGATAAAAAGTGCTTTTCTAAGTTATATTCCAATTAAACTTTTCGTGATTATGTACCGAGGAGTTCCAGTCTTACAAAGTCTATTTTCTGTCGTGCCTGCCATTTGTTTTGAACAGATATGACGCGATCTCTTGAACTTTGGAAGTTTCCTAAACATGAAAGGTTGAGTTTTTATAGTGCCAAAGATATACGTTATAGAAGAACCGGGGAAAAGTGTGTTTTAAACTTTGTCGATACATGAAAATAATAAGTTAGTGTAGAGCATAAATATTTGTAAATAAAAATAGCAAGTTTGGGGAGGACGGAAATCCGCATCACACATACATAGCACCCCACGAGCTGGAATTTACATGTTTTAACAACACACCCCTCTGTTGCCAAATTCGTCTACAAATATCCGGGTATTCACTCGGTGAACACGAAAATCCAAGACGTCAACATATTAATGCTTTTAGAGGCAGATTGCTGTGAGGTAATTAATTGAACAACCACGAGATTACTCAACGAATAAAGCCAATATATTTCTACTGCATTTTGAAAATATGAAAATTAAGTCAATATGTGGTGTTTAGTACATACATAAACCCTTTCTAAGCCCGCTGGACAGGAAGAAATGGGCTCACTTGATCTAAAGGTTCACGACGTGATACGTGCCTTCTCTCTTGCTGTACGCGCAGACTGTAATGCAACGTAGCCAAGTTGTGCATATTACGCTAGACGTTTTGTCTCGAAAAATTCATCTACAGTGTATTCGTTCCAAATTTATCAAAATTTGTTATTTAGATATCTTTGTTTAGTCATATTCCTAATAGTTTGATTATTACTGTGTCATTCCCGTCCGTCTACGGCAACCTTCTCCCTTTTGTGCAACAGTCATCTGCTCCCGCACCGCAACTTTTCATTCTCATTAAGTAAACCATGACTTCAAATGTACGTGACATAAATTAAATGTCTCTAGCTATTCATAGTATCTTTAAATTAACGGAATACGTCTCTTATTACCTAATTTGTCTCTAATTAGAGTACCATCCCCTGGCGGATACATTAAATAACACTAATGAGTAATGTAATATCCCCCTGTATTCGCAATTAATATCGTTATGTGACAGAGAAACGGATCCGAAGTCGCAAGGAGCGTGGAATTAACGAAATCGTTTTTACGTATTTACTTACGAGGAGACACGAATTTAAGTCATAATTTGAAGTGTTCGCCGAATAATCAACGAAATTCTGCAACATGAATCCTTGACTTGAAAAATAAGGAATAAAGGTTTGCGCACTGATAACATTTTATTAGTTTTTTTTTCAGTTATACTCATTTTTTTCGGCGCCCAGATTCGGCGACCCCAAAAATATACAGGGTGGTCGCGATGTAATGGGCCAAAATTCATGACTAGATTCGTGACGTGAAAATATTGCGATTTAGACAAACTCACCTTAGTCCAAAAGTTGATACTTACAGAGATACAGGGTGTTTAATGCAAAATATTATTTTAGTTTTTTCTTATTTATTTCATAACAAATGCTCATATCGAGATGAAATTTTGGTGTTAGGGGTTTTCTGGGGCGAGAGATTGAAATATATCCATGGTTTGCTTGTAGCTCATAGAGAGCGCCACCTGCGCTAGGTCGAATGCGTTGAAAACGACAGAACTTTTTTATCTTTCAAAAATCTAATTCTCAGGTAGCAAATTCTGATTTTACAACTTCTTTTACACAAAAAAGCTATACTTTTTGATAGTCGCTATCTTGCACCGTTCTCGTAAAATTTGCCATTGAAAATTCCAATGTATTTGCATTCAATTACAAATCGGCAAAAATTTTCAAGTAGGCTTATGTTAAAATCCAATTTTGACATTTTCCACTTATCTTAGTGCTGTCAGTAATATTACAGTATTATTCGTGCCTTATTAAAAGTATTCTTTACTTTATGATCTAAATCGTAGTGCGAGATAACATGCCACGCCATAATTTATTTTCAAATGGAGAAATGCGCGATATGGTTTGCGTTTATGCGCAATCAGATTATGTTGGACGTCGAGCGCTTCGTCGGTATTCAGAGTTGTATCCGAATAGAAGGCAACCAAATCGGAAACTATTTCAAGAACTTTTTAATAGACTTGGAGAAACTGGTAGTTTTCGTCCTAAAAGAGACAACGCAGGGCGTACTGTTACAGTTCACCAAGAAGAAGAAATTTTAGTAAGAGTGGCAGGAAATCCAGAAGTTAGCAGCAGGCAGGTAGCTAGAGAAACCGGTGTTAGTAAAACAACAGTTCTCAAAATCTTTCACAAGGAAAATTTATATCCCTACCATTTTACACCCGTGCAAAATCTTTTAG
The DNA here is from genome assembly GCF_000390285.2 of Anoplophora glabripennis. NCBI lineage: Eukaryota > Metazoa > Arthropoda > Insecta > Coleoptera > Cerambycidae > Anoplophora > Anoplophora glabripennis. Next base: position 35,640 of record NW_019416220.1, on the reverse strand, counting down.
CAGCAGACTTACCAGCTAGATTACAATTTGCTCATTTTATGCGCAATCAGCAAAACCTTGACCAGGAATTTTTGGATAATGTACTATTCACTGATGAAGCGACCTTTACTCGTCGAGGAATTTTCAATTTTAGAAACAAGCACATATGGGATAATGAAAATCCTCACGTAGTCAGTGAGCGTCACTTCCAACATGAATTTAAGATAAATGTTTGGTGCGGAATCATAGGAAATCACCTTTTGGGTCCACATGAGCTTCCTCCAAATCTAAATGGTGACTTGTATTTAGATTTCCTGCAGCACCATTTAGTTGACTACCTCGACGATTTACCACTGAATACACGGCAAAATCTATTTTTCATGCAAGATGGAGCTCCCCCTCATTATTCTGTCAGAGTACGGAACTATCTTGACCACATTTTTCCGGATCGTTGGATCGGTCGTGGGAGTCGAATATTATGGCCTCCTCGTAGTCCTGACTTTAATCCTATGGATTTTTGTTTCTGGGGCTACATGAAATCAGTTGTCTATAGAGAAACTATAAACACCCGCGAAGAGCTATGGCAGAAAATTGTAAATGCCGCCGAATCATTTCGTAACAAGAATCTCTATTTTAAAATACGGCAGTCTTTGAACAAACGCGTTAATAAATGTATTGAAGTTGGAGGCGGACATGTTGAACATTTATTGTAATATTCGATATTCAATTGTTCATCACAATTTATAATTTGAAATAAACTCTTGTTCTTTTTGACATTCGTACCTTATTTTGATTACTCGAATTACCAAAGCTAAATATCTTGAGAACGGTGCAAGATAGCGACTATCAAAAAGTATAGCTTTTTTGTGTAAAAGAAGTTGTAAAATCAGAATTTGCTACCTGAGAATTAGATTTTTGAAAGATAAAAAAGTTCTGTCGTTTTCAACGCATTCGACCTAGCGCAGGTGGCGCTCTCTATGAGCTACAAGCAAACCATGGATATATTTCAATCTCTCGCCCCAGAAAACCCCTAACACCAAAATTTCATCTCGATATGAGCATTTATTATGAAATAAATAAGAAAAAACTAAAATAATATTTTGCATTAAACACCCTGTATCTCTGTAAGTATCAACTTTTGGACTAAGGTGAGTTTGTCTAAATCGCAATATTTTCACGTCACGAATCTAGTCATGAATTTTGGCCCATTACATCGCGACCACCCTGTATATAGTTTGTATTTGAAGTCATCTATTTTGTTGTACAGAAAAATCCCAAATATTATGTAGAATAAGAATCCGAGTTTGCCTATTCCAAAAAACCATTGCTAAATGCAGGGCAACAAACATGCAAAAAGGACGAAAAGTGACCCGTTTTTCCACATATTTTTCACTGTAACATTGAAAGTAAGCCCTAAATAAAAAAAGTCGTTCTTTATTTTTTGTTAATTTGACGATTTTCTATAAAGTTACAATAGAAAGTTTAGAAAGAGCACACAATTCTTTAGAGGTACTTGTCATAATAAACAATGATCAATACTAAAAATACCTATTTTTAAACTTTTATAACCATTTATAATTTTTTTAACGTTTTACTCTATAAACAATTATTTATTGGCCAGGAAATTTTCTATGCAATCCATACTCGAAGGCAAAAAAATATTCGTATTCCCCTCATTTTGCTGTATCAAATTAAAAAAAAATCGTAAACTATAAATTATTATTATCTTTACGCTTCTATATCTCAGAATCCACACAATAGAATGCTGTCATATTTGGCTAAAAAGCAAGGGGTTAAAAAAATTGAAATAATTATAAAAGTAATTGATCATTGTTTATTATGACAACAAGTATCTCCAAAAAATTGTGTGCCCATTCTAAACCTTAATTTATACCCGCGGTACGCGATAAACTTTTTGAAATTTTCTTAATTAACAATCCTGTCAATCGAAAACCATGCGATACTTGTAAAATTGTTGGTGTTTTAAATAAATTTAACAAATATTTAAGCAAGATTTAAATGCCTTTGAAGGCAGGCCTAAGAGCGAACTTTGCTTGAAAAAATATCGACACTTTTTATGTAACAGCTCTAACAAAAGTTAAATTAAAAAATATTTTAATAATTCCCGAGGACTTTCGATGAAATTCTGTTTTAATTGCTTCCTTACAATTCACATATAATTTGCAGACTGATCCTGTCTACTAATTAATTTTCCCTCTAAAATAAAAAAGTGTTCCTTTTCTTTTTCTTTCGTTTGGAGGATAGTCCATTTGGTTGAACGACATTATCCAGAAGCAAACTGTTGATGTAAAAAGATATAATTTGGTAGTTTTAAATTTTTAGACTTTCAATGTCTTTAGTTTTAATATGTGAAGTAAAAATATTCTACTTTCTGCAATATGTTTCTAAAATGTGAGTGAGTAAAAGTGTAGTAAAAAAGTTGAAGGTTATAAATATGTACCTATAAAATCGTAGTTAACTCTAATAAGATTGTTTTTTCCTTAAACACAATGGGGATAGTACAAGAAGTTAACGGGGGTGGTTTTTTCCAAGAAAGATTTTCAGAAAAATCGTATGTTTTTGTAAAATTTCTTCCAAAGGTCAAAATATAGATGGAGACTTAAAAGAAATATTATAAATAGAAAGGCCCATACCAATTATTTTGTTGTTAAGTGCTGTAAGTATGAAAAGTACATACCCCGTTAAAATTAGTCATAGCTTCAAAAGTTCCCATACAAGAACAACTGCTTGGGATACCAAAATTAAACTACAGCTTCCTATCGATATTTGTAATAGAAAAGTCCTATACGAAAATGTTCTATTTTTGCATTTTTTTTTCGTAAATTAAAGTTCAATTTATGGATAAAAATTATTTTCTCTGGAACAGTCCTATCCATGTGACTCCAAAGATAAAAGTCCATTGGAGTTAAATCGGATGCCCGAGGTGGCCACGGTACAGGACCAAAGCGTCCAATCCATCGCTGAGGAAACATTTAATTCAAAAGTGTCGTTACTTCTCGGAGTACTGTGTGGAGGAGCCCCATCTTGAAGATAAAACATGCATGCCCGAACTTGTAATGCCACATCGTCCAATAATTCAGGCAACCGGTTCTCCAAAAAGTCAGAATATGTTGATCCATTTAGTCGTCCTTCAAAGAAATAGGGACCCACAAGTATATCGCCTATTATGCCAGCCCCAAACATTTACCGAGAACCGCGTGAGGATTTTCATCGGCCCATATGTACTAGAGATGACACAAGGTTATAATTTATTCTTTGGGTAAAACATATCTCCAATTTCGGCACAAATAGAGTGTAATTTGGATATCAAATTGTTACAATGTTCTTTCCATTTAAAAAAGCAGTCATCTAATTTTAGACCATAAAATTTAGCGCTTCTGCAATTAGGAATAAATATATCAAATAAGTTAGGACTTAAATTTAAATAGTTTCTTTACCAATTGCGAAATCTCATACGGCTGGTTCACTTATACTTAGATTGTAGCGGTTTTGTTTGCTTCGTGTGAAAATAAGAGTACTTTGTCATCAGAATACATNAGAAATAGGGACCCACAAGTATATCGCCTATTATGCCAGCCCCAAACATTTACCGAGAACCGCGTGAGGATTTTCATCGGCCCATATGTGCTAGAGATGACACAAGGTTATAATTTATTCTTTGGGTAAAACATATCTCCAATTTCGGCACAAATAGAATGTAATTTGGATATCAAATTGTTACAATGTTCTTTCCATTTAAAAAAGCAGTCATCTAATTTTAGACCATAAAATTTAGCGCTTCTGCAATTAGGAATAAATATATCAAATAAGTTAGGACTTAAATTTAAATAGTTTCTTTACCAATTGCGAAATCTCATACGGCTGGTTCACTTATACTTAGATTGTAGCGGTTTTGTTTGCTTCGTGTGAAAATAAGAGTACTTTGTCATCAGAATACATCGTTAAATATATATAATTATTTGGTCAAAATCGTTTACATATACCGAAAACAAAGCCGGGCCCAATATAGAGCCTTGAGGGGCTCCTAAAGTGGGAAGAGCGCACTTGTGTCTTCTCTTTGTTGTAAGTGACAACCAAATATAAAGCCAGTCCACGTATATCATAGTAAAAATAATTTTGATATTAAGAATTCATGGTTGACACTGTGAAATGCCCCGTTGAGGTCACAAAATAACCGAACAGGGCACTCACCTGCTCCAATGTATTGCAGCGCCTTTTAGTAGGCGTGCACTTTTGTATATAGGTAAGTTAGGCTAAATAGTTTTATTTCCATCCAAGTAACCTGTGGTCAAGCGTTGTCCATTTTTTTCAAGGACACCCTGTATATTAATATATTTTATCGTATAGAGTAAATATTAACTTAATAACTCATGAAATGCTAAAAAATATTTAAAACAGCCGACAAAAGGAGACATTAACATTAAATCAAGACATTTCAGCTTCGTAAAACGCCGGTACGTTGTTTTTCTTCGACGCGAGTTATGCAAATCTCCAACGTGGAACCCGCGCAGCCTTTCAGCGTACGAACATGTCAAAACGTGTGTATAATTTACACGGCAAGTTAATTCGAGTACACCGCGTGGCAACCGTACATTCCCGAGTTATGATAATGCCTTTTCCATTAACATAAAACATACAGCAACTAAAAGTGCGGCCCGAGCGGATTCGTCTTTTGTTGTAGCTGACACAATTAGCTGCGGAGCCGTCAGGTGGCGCGCGAACAGCCAACGCAAATCCCGGTCGTGATCTGACAGGCGTTTCATATTCCTGAAGTTGTACAGCCAGAATGCAGCGCCAGCACTTTCGGAAAGCCGCAGTCGTAATGATGTAGTGTGTGGTCTGGGGCCTGATGTAATGCAGGCGGGAGTTATTTGTACAGTGTGGTCGAAATAAATGTCCTCTTTGTTAGACGCGCAGCCACGTCGCACGAAAATACCGTTTTAATAAGTTAACCGATGAAACGCAGGAATGTTGTTCAATGTATAACTTGAAATACGCGCCAAATAAACGAAACAAACTATAAAGGGTCACATTTATGCGAGGCCCATCTCTGGCCTTTACAAAAACACACACAAGATTGTGTTTTTAAATTTCGGCTGTTCTCTGGAGGGTGCAAAACATTATCTTTTTAACTAACTATGGTTTCTATTAAAAAAGTCAACATTTCATAAAAAAAACTAAATTGTAGCCATTATACTGTAGCCATTATACCGTAGCCATTATATTGTAGCCATTATATTGTAGCCATTATATTGTAGCCATTATACCGTAGCCATTATATTGTAGCCATTATACCGTAGCCATTATATTGTAGCCATTATACTATACTCATTATATTGTAGCCATTAAATTGCAGCCACAGTCAGCTGTATTCGTAGATAGGAATTAGGCACCTTCTCTGCGGGTATGGTAGGGTGAAATAACGTTGGCTTGGGTCACTGTGAGAGATTGATACCAGTCGCCCTAATCAACGAGATTTTCCGGGTTTCCTCATTCCTACACTGAATGGTGGTTAGGGCTTACAAGCGTGAGTCGTTCCTTGGCACACATGTTGTTACTGAATAATAATATACCGGACAAAGTTCATTTGAAAACACTGAATACGTGGGTAGCTCGTCCCTAAATCTGTAAAGTGTTTACAGCGGCGGTCATGGTTACAGTCGCGCAGCAGTTAAAGGCAGAGTGGGGGTAGTGCATATTTATAACTAAATAATAGCCATTCACTGTTTTTGTTTCTTATTTAACGTAACTTGTTTACGTCTGGTGTAATATTTTGTTACCTACATATTCTTTCTTGTGCTGTAGAAGTTTAAATTAGATTGACAGATTAACAGCACTTGCAATGCCTATCTATTGAAAAATCAGTGGTGCGAGAAATACCAAACTTTGATGAAAAAGTAATTGAAAAGTTTATTTCGGACAAAACCAGAAAAATAAAATAAATGAAGTTTCACTATAAAAAATAATGTTGAGCACATTTATCCTAAATTTCAATAGTACTTAAAATGAAACTACCCAATTATGTTTTCAACACTTTGTACCTATATTTTTCCGCCCTGCCTGGTATGGATGTCAAGAACGCCACTGGGTAGAGATATTATTATTATTATATGTCACACAATATATCCCTAAAAGATAGCGAACATGTATTTTGGCCTGAAGCTTTCTCCTAAAAAATGCGGCAGCTTTCTATCTTTAATAATAACGGAGATTCTCTAGGGTAACGTCAAAAGTGGGAAAATCTTAACTTTTAAATAATGAAAAAGAACTAAAAATATTATTTATCTGCTAATTAGTGTTCGATGTTCACCTGACTGTTGTCAAAATGTTATTTTCTAGATTTTATGTGACTTATTCCTGTTTTTTAAGATCTATTTCCGTTGGTTGCCTGTTCCTTGATCTCCAGATTTTCCGGGTTACTGAATATTATAATATAATTAATGTATGCATAATGGAACCTACCGAAAAAAAATTAACTGGGAATATTGTTGGAATAATATTGTAACTAACGTTTATTCAGAGTCGTTGATTTTGGTGGTACAATGTAAGATACGACCCAAGGAATATGTTAATAAAACATAAATAACGATTATTTTACTTTTCCAGTGACCCAGTTGCGTCTTTTAAGGCGGCTATCGGTGTTTTTATGTTCTAATATAACCTTTATGAAAAATTTGCTACGTTACTGCATCGACCTCGTTATAAATATATACCTATATATCTAAATCTATGTATCTACAGGGTGTACGAAGCTTGACTGCCACTACTTCAGCACGAGACAAAGTATTCATAAATGAACAAAAAAGTTGTATATTATAGCGAGTATTAATATTGGGGAGTTTCATCACAACGTGACAACAGCGCTTAACTTAATGTGGATGTAATGTGATGCACAGCACGTGTGCACGCGGCAGACTTGTCCTACGGAATAATAAAAATGTAAATTATTATTGTAAAACATTTAGTAAATTTCAAGACAATTGTTTTCCAGTTCTTAAATAAATAAATTAAAATGTATCGATTTTGTAGTACGAAGTAGTGTTGTGCTTAAATTTTAGCTCGAATTTTAGTAATTATGAATCTCTTTAAACTTTTAATCAAATTATGAATTTGATAAGATTCACGTCATCCAAATAATCACACGTATTATAAATTAAAACCAATACTATTGACGCCTATCTCACCAAATTACACAAGTCAAAGTTAACTAACCGTTCCTACAGACTTGAACAATTCGACCTCAATGTCATAATCGAGGATTCCAAAAACCCCAGTACACCAAAATCTCAGACGGATTGAATAACGGAGTTTATGTTCAGCATCTTATTTTTTTAAAACTCGCATTCGTATTCTCTGTAAGTCCTTTCATTTGATACCCATATTGTAGGCAAGCATTAGAAATAATTAGTCCGCCATCTTGGGCGTTCCACCATGTTGGATTTAGAATAACGTCACACATCATGTATTGTCATCCAAACCGAATGTGTATACAAAATTTTAGCTCAATCGGTTGAAGATATCTGCTTCAAAATTGAGTTTCAAGCTTTAGAAGTCCGCCATATTGGATTTAGAGTGACGTCACTTTATTTTTCAAGTTATTCTTAGCAAGCCCTTTCATTTGATACCGGATATTGTAAGAGTGCATTAAAAAATAATTAGTCCGCCATCTTGCATGTGCCACCATGTTGGATTTAGAATGACGTCACACAGTTAACCATGCATTGTCATCCAAACTGAACGTGTATACAAAATTTCAGCTCAATCGGTTGAGGATATCTGCTTCAAAATTAAGTTGCAAGATTCCACCCGAACAAACATACATACATTGCAAGTTAAATAAAAGCTTGTAAAAAATAATTTGTGTACAAATATTTTTCGGATTTTATCACTTCTGTCTACAATTTTTACTTCAAATTTCATTTAATTTGTGTTCAGTAAGCACTTTTTATTCGCTATTAGTGTTGCTTTGCAACTATTTCATAACTTGCAACGCAGTTAGCCACATTTTTACGACGTACCCTATAGTGTAGCTAGACAATTCCGCAACACATACATCCCCTTGTGCCGCTTAATTCCGTGTTATCACTTATACGACTACAGGGCCGTTTATTAATGAGTACCTATATATGTAACCGTTTTCATCTCAGACGCTACATACTGCAGGAAATTCGGGATGAAAAGAGAGTCCCTCTCGGAATAATTCACGACAACATCGGACATTGTGTCCCTGTTAGTTACGCCTGAATTTTGACATACTGGAATTCCTTATTCATTACGCTCGGTTGTTGTTAGATTTTATGTGTGCAGAGTATAGTAATTAGAGAAAATATTACTGTCTGGCTTGCGTGAAATCACTTAAATTTACGATTTGTAAATATCTGCATCTCTGCCATCATATACCGTAAGGAAAATGAGTAAATTTTCATTCAAAATCACCACATATGGGAAAATCATCGCAGACGACCTAATATGAAGGTCGGAAGGCACAGGACCGGAAAACACACCCATGTTATGAACATTTCCGGAATCTCTCCTAGAAAAGTCACGGTTGCTCCAAAAAGCCTTCAGACGTACAAGACGATGCTGACAGCGCATGCGGCGAAGCGCTTCCAAGCCCCGACCGCGCAGAAAGGCGCCAAAATCGCTTCAGTCGCCCTGAAGGGGATTCCCTCCAAAAGTCACCAGCTATATCAGACGACGGTGCCTACGCATACCCTTCATCACCATGAAACTGCCAACATCGGCGAAAAGTAACCAAATTAATTGCAGAACTATAACCTTTCAGAGAAGACCACCACCTACAGAGGATGCTCCAGGGGATATTCCAAAATCAAAACTGTCTACACTTGAACCGGAACACACAGCAGATCTCCCTGTGGGGCCCGCGTTGAAGGCGTTCGAACGTCAGCCCGAGGATCATTAGGTTCAATAACCAGTGTCGAAACCTGGTCAGTTTATGTTGTACGCTCCAGATTTTGTACATGTTCTATACACGCTCATTTAGTGGACTTATGTACAAACTATAATATATCTCACAACTTTTTTTAAATATAAAAAATTCGAATTTCTCCAAAACAGTGTTTCTAAATAGTTAGTTTAATGCTTTACTGACCACGTAGAGTTAAAAAGTTTAAATATTTTACAAAAGAATATCTTTTTAAGTCAATTTTTTTACCAAAATGTTTTTCTATTACTAGTATTCTAGTAGAGTCACTTTGAGTCAGCTATGTTAAATATTTACAAACGATATGGACAAAATCTGCTGCCGTTTCCACGTTTAGATGTTTTCTTAGTTTTCTTCGTTTTCGAATCCTGGATGTCAAGCTTCGGAAGGTCCACTGGTGCAGGTTTGGAAATGGTGGTAACAACCTTCTTGATATTGGTGGAAAATTGCGTAGCCGGGGTCGTTCTTAAAACTCGAACTGACGTCTTGGGATCCATCATAAATTTCCTTGCAATGAGCGCCTGTTCTTCAAGAGCCAAACGCAGATTTTGCCTCAAGATGGGATCACCACGACAAACTGACATCCATTCTTTGTAAGACTGAGCTCCGGCTAGGAGCGATTTGGTGTCCAATAACCTGTAACAGAAACGAACATTAAAATAAATTCGAATATAAAAATAAAATTATAGTTACCTTAATATTGTGGACCACATTTCCACAGGCAGGAATGGCAGGAGAATGGTTTCAACAACTGGTAGCAACTGGAACATCTTGCTTCAGTGTCACAGGATGATATGGGAAGGTACCATTCGTTGCAGCTGTTATATACAACCTGTGTGCATAGGGCGTAAATTAACGCACCAGTGGTCGCTGACAAGTGGAACAGTAATGGTTCAATGCACATCCAAGTGTTAGCTACATTATTGTGTTCACTAGTGCGTTACAGTTTCTTTATAGTGCCGATGCTTACGTTCCTCTAAATTATGAATTCATGTGCACGTATGGTAGGGTGGAAGAATGTTGGCTTGGGTCAGTGTGAGAGATTGACACCGGTTGGCATTTGACCACCCCCTAATTAATGAGGTTATCCAGCTTTCCCTCATTATAAGTCGTTCCTGGGCGCAAATGCGGCCTTCTTCTTTCTTTCTCCTTTCAGGCTTTGCGACCAAGTTTTTTGTATTCAGGAGGTCAAAATACTTAAGAATAAGTTGTTTGCAGCCGTGGCACTCTGATTGGCCACGGAACCATATCTGTCTCCTAGACTATTGTTGGAATGAGACTAATAATCATCACTTTTAGGATGACTTACTTTTGGTATCGGTTTAACATTAAAGTAAAAAGTACATGCGGTTATTATCGTATTTGTTTTATCCAATTTATTTAAATAGAGGGATTCAACGACATTCCTGCCTTAGAAAACGTGACGAGTTGAATTTATGAAACTAACCTTATTGTGAGCTTCGTGAAATATGTTTACGGTGCTCTAGTAATTTAAAGGATCAATGATATCGCATTCGGCCTTCAAACGAGCCGTTAAGTTTTGACATTCGATACAAAGATGAATAATATCCCGGTTCAGCTCAGGCTATAAAATCGGAGGTACTTCGAAGGCGGGGGAATCCCCCACAGGGAAATTTAAAGGGAACAGCGTCGCCCCGAGACGCGATTATAAGAAATGTCACATTTTAATTGCGCGATGGAAAACGCCGCGTCCGTTTCATAATCAACAAGTTTCAGAAGCAACATTCATACCGCTACTTTGCGGCCTTTCAGGCCGACCCCTTCGCTTTGTGAGGGCGAAACGTCCCTCGTTTAGTTTAATTACAACTAGCTCAAGATGGAATTCTGCCATCGGCCAGTAGTTGTACGTCTCATACTTTAAAGGATTAGAGAAGGCTGTCCTCAGGTATAAATTCTAGGGTAGGTACAGCTGCCGACAAAAAAAAGCTTCCCCCCTAAAACGCTTATGTGCCCTTATGTGTTTCCACGAGACCGATTTACATTTAAAATACCTTACCTTCTGTTTTCGTCGCTGATTACGAACCGATAAAAATTTGTACACTCCAGTTGAAAGAGTTGTCAGTGGAATTTTTTCTCCTGGGATCGGTATAAAATTAATTTTTTAAAATAAGCAAGTTGATGGCGATTTCCGGTATAACAGGAAGTGGTACGTGGACGCCATTATTTTAGTTGAGAAGAGCATGCCCGAAAACCCGGTATCCCAAATTTTCAAAATTCAAATCGAAGTAGTCTCTGAAATAATTCTAATGGGCCGTCACAGTGAGATTGTTTCAACGACTTTTTTAAATTTCAACTGAAAAAAAAAATATGAATTTTGTTCCATCGTTTTGGGACACATGCATTTCAGTTTTGATTTAAATGCTGTAATATATTAGCGTACTTAAAACTTATATTTACTTCGTTAACGATTTATGTACTTAAATATCTATATTTACATTAACTGAATCTAATTGGTTTTTAATACTTTTCCGATAAATTTAATCGTATTCGAGAGAAATTAAAATGCATTTATTTAAACCTGTTAAAATTCATGAATATCATTTCTTGATGATGGAATATACCAATACTTATAATAATTCTTCATTGTCTTGTTTAATAGTCACTAGTGCGTAAAATAAATACATTACGCACTAGTGCGTAAAATAAATACATTACGCACTAGTGCGTAAAATAAATACATTACGCACTAGTGCGTAAAATGAATACATTACGCACTAGTGTTTAAAATACATTGTGTGTAATTTAATTTATAAGATACATTTTCCGTAGTAAAAAAAATCCGTGTGTTCCTTTTTTCTCAAGGATGGAAGGTAAGTCTTCATCTAAGAATGAAAATAGAGAGATAAGTAGAACAAAACACTTTTCACCTTATAGGAAATCTTAGCGGAAAAAGCCGTAAATTATTTCGTACTCGCCGGTATCTAAAATGCTGCTGTACTCTAATTCTATTACTACGTCCTTATCTGATATGGCAGAAGGCCGCGTAGCCAGAAATTCGTCGTTTTGCGATTTTATCTGTTTAACCACAGCTTGAAAGGTGAAATTTTCTCCTTAGTTGAAGCAAATAAAACGGAAAATGTAACTAACTTTCTTGCACTTATTTTTGAAATAAAACGACTGGGTTGTACATTTATCGAACTTTCTTCATGCCATTTGCGGAAATTTTCCCACCGTTATTTTTATACAGGGCCTAACATTAAATATGGAATAGAAACACATATCACAAGTTTATTTCCTCAAATTTTGTATTTCTAATGCAGCACTTTTCGCATAAGTATGTAAGATATTTACTTTACGCATTATTGCGTAAAATATTTACTGTATACACTAGTGTGATAAATATTCACATTACACACTAGTGTACATTGAATATTTACTTTACGCTTTAGTGTGTTGAATATTTACTTTACGCATAATTGTGTAAAATATTTACGTTTCCTGTAAAATTCAGTTATAAAGCAGTTCTAAATTACACGGAAGCTATTTTAATTAAAATAAAAAATTTGAGCTTTTTATTGATCTTTAGTTTGCGAAAGTAAAAAGCTATGTCGAGATATTATTTAAATTATTTTATTACCGATAAACATGTTATTAATTAAATTGTAAATAAATTACTGTATGCATTAATGCGTAAAGTATTTCATTTTACGCATGTTTACGCATTAATGTCTAAAATAAAAGTTGATAATACTCGGCAATTAAATTATTTTAAAATAAATTACTGTACCTATCAGATTTTGTTAAATATTGCCAAACAATGAAGCCAAACACATATTTATTAACGTTACAACACTTTTCTCACTAGTATCTAAGATATTTACTTTAGTTATAAATATTAAATATATAGCAATTGTTACATATTTACTTTACGCATTATCAGTGAAATATTTACTTTGCGCACTGGTGTGTAAAGTATTTACATTACGCGTTAGTGTGTAGAATAATTTACGCTCTAGTGTGTGAAATGTTTATTTCACACTATAATTTGTAAAGTACTTTACGCAGTAGCGTATAAAATATTTACTTTACGCTTACAAAAACCTATAGAATTCAATTGTAGAGTAGTTTGAAATTGCTCAAATGTCGCTCAAATCGAGAAAATAGCAAGGATTCTATTTTAGGCAATAGTAAAAACAAAAGGCTGTTCAATTTAGAACGTACTTACCAGGATTCGTTGGGAGTAACGAAAAATGACACCCCGTTTGGTACATTCTGCGAGCTTTAGAATTTTTCGTGTTTCATAAGCGTTTTGTGCAGACATTTTCACAGGCAGCTTGATTCGCGATTGAATTTGCACGATACATTTAACAGACCGCCATTGTGTCAAATATTCTAAAACTCGGTAAACTACAATAAGCTGGTGGAATATTCAGGGATACTTTTTCATAAAATTAACGTCTCTGTCAGCAAGCTGGATAAAAGGCACTCCTCATCGGTTCCGGCCAGGTTTATATTGTTGGGGAGAATATAACATCTGTTATTTGAACTGGTGGTGTACCCACAGATGTTGGACGGTAGCATGTATCAGGCAACTAATCTGCATTACATGAGGCGATCATATTGGGCTCTGTCCAATATATCCTCCGCGGCTTACTGAAAATATAAGATTATTTCAATGCCCGGACGTCTGCTTTGCCCTGTGTGCTGAAAGCGTAACTTTTTGCTTTTTGAAACAGAAAAAAAATTGCAATAATAAGCACAGTAACATCTAATGTCGCTGTAGTTGAAAATGTTTTATTAATTGTGATTGAAAATCAAAACTTATTTCTATAATGCGTAAAGTACTTTACGCTATACACTATGTAACTATGTAAATCCTATTGTTTGCGTATTAACGCCTACGAAATAAGATGGTAAGGTGACTACTGAATACTATTGTATACCGTTTGGATTACAGAAGCTTCCAGTACAGCGATAGGCCGTGAAATCCATTGCTAAAGATCAATTTAAAATAACGACGTCGTGAGGTAACGCAGTGCATCTAACAAATTGGTATTTCTAGGTGGCATGGATACACATAGATCGGCAAATGATTTTGACAATCCACCGTCACGTCATATCCAGAGTTCCGCGCTTCAGCGTCTCACACGACAACGCCAAGACGTGGCTGCTCCACGTCAGTAGCGTACAAAAAGAGGATAGGGGCTACTACATGTGTCAAGTCAACACGAACCCCATGATCAGCCAAGTCGGGTATCTCCAAGTGGTTGGTAAGTAAGTTGTTTTACCTTTCTGTTGTTAAGGTAGAATAGATGAATGTAGCGAACGTAGCTACTATAGCGTTGTGCATGGCGTTAGCATTTGTTAAATAAATAAATAAATCTTATCAAATGTGTCTGATAAAACCTTTACAATAATTTATTGATCGGTAGTTGTAAAAAATCCCCTAAAACACCTTTAAAATGTGGTAAATTTTATCAATATAGTTTGGTGGATTTCAAATTGAATTTTGGGTAAGCTTTAAACTATTCTACCATCGAGGAATCTAAATACGACTGCTTTACCGGAATATCGATATGACAATGTTATATATTTAACTGTTAGAGATAGAAACCGTCGTGGGATGGCTACAAATAAAAAATTATATGACACTGTAAAAGTTTTATGTATCTTAACGACTGAATGCCCCGCTAAGGACAACATTTCGGCGATATCAAAAACGAAATACGTTTCGAAACGGTGTAAAACGCGATGGATCCAAGAATCTGTTACGAAAATGTCTTTGCACCAGCGGTTTTATGAAGGCGGTTGCTGTTCTCTTAGTTTTATTAAACGTAATACGCGTTTGCAATTTGTCTATTTTGATTTACTGGCAAAATTCCAAACGCTGACATAGTCGCTAGATCAATATTTTTAAAATTGTTACATTTTCGGCTGGAAGGAAGGGGGTGTATTTAATTAATATCCAATTTTTAATTTCCGACAGTATAAATAACTGGTAGATTAAGAAAATTGATATTACATTAATCGCATACCAAATTCTACTACATTACATGATAACTAAAATTACCAATTTCTGGCTGTAATAACATCGTCAAGTCGACTTAGCGTACATATTTGTTTAATTCATTGTCGGACCACATTTAGTAATAATATTGATGTTACAGGTAGTACTTCAGACTAGCCCAGTTAGCCTTCTTGATGAAACAAATTACAGAATAGCAGTAAAATGAATCCCGTTATAAAATATTTAATATCTCACAACACGTTTATTAGAAAACTATTAACGTATCTTGAAGATGAATTAAAAAGACCTTTAATCATATAAAGTCAGTATTGTTCCCGGACAAATTGAAAAATAATACACTAGTTATACACTATTGTGTAAAGTATGTACTAATGTACTTTACGCACTAGTGCATGTAACATAAAGTATATATTAATATATACATATTTGCATGTATCTGGAGCCAGTCATTAAAACTGGCTATATTGTTTACAAGATCCAAATTTAAATCTTACATACAGTCTTTAACAATACCATTTTAATAAATTTTTGAGTGATTTTTGCTGAGAAATTAAAATGTAGCCGATATAAATATTTTTCACACTAGTGTATCATCATTGTACTTTACGCATTAGTTAACAAGTCAAATTGAACTACTGTAGTAAAAAAAGTGTATTTTTGTGGGTAAGCGCTCTTAATGCAACTTGCCATAAATAAATGCGTTTATGCATATTTAATATTAGTTATGTGAAGCAGTGAATCATTAAAATTGTAAAATATAGGCGCCCTAGTGCGTAAATTATGTTGGTACTTTACGCAGTAATATGTGAAATATATAGGTATTTTACACGTTAGTTTGTAAAATATTATGTACTTTGACTGCCATTGCCATATTTAGGTACTTTAAGCAGTAAAGTGTAAAATGTTTATGTACTTTACGCACTAATGCCAAAAGTAAGATTATACTTACGTAAAGTTAGTATTTTACACACGGTACTAATGTTTCGTTGTCTGTCACAGAAAATATTTCTATAAGACGGAAAAAATAAAATAGTATGTAAAATATTTAGGTACTTTACGCTCTAGCACGACAAGTAGTAAAAAAAATGTATTTTGATTGGGGAAGCACTCTTAATGCAACTTGTCATAAATAAATGCATATATGCATATTTAATATTAGTTATGTGGAGTGAATCATTAAAATTGTAAAATATCTCCCTAGTGTGTAAATTATGTTGGTACTTTACGCACCAGTATGTGAAATGTATACGTATTTTACACGCTAGTTTGTAAAATATTTAGGTACTTCGCATGCCATTGGGTAAAATATTTATGTACTTTACGCACTAAATTGTAAAATGTTTATGTACATTACGCACTAATGCATAAAGTAAGATTTTACTTACATAAAGTTAGTATTTTACATACGCTACTTACTATATTTCGTTGTTTTTCACAAAAAATATTTCGAGAAAGTGGAAGAAGAAATATTTAGGTACTTTACGCTGTAGTGCAGAAAGTTAAATTTTACGTACGCAAAATTGGTATTCTACGCACGACAGTAAAAAAATGTATTTTATTGTGTTTCAAAATGTAGGATATGTATCTCCTTAATTTGAGTAATTGGCGAAGCACATCTAACACAAATTGCCCCAAATAAATTCGTATATCGTAAAATTTGTGGTACCTGATATAACTTTGCATGTATATCTGGAGCCGAAAACCATTAAAATTGTCCGTGTTTATATTTATTCAATAGATATTAACTCACACGTTCCTCTTTACGCTTATTTGGTGTAATCTATACTCTCCGAAAATATATAGTCAGAAGAAAATTTTAGCCGTTAGAGCAGGGGCCTTAAAATATGTATAGCAGCGCGATCGATTGTAATCTGTACCAGAAACTCGTAAATAATAACGCGATACTCCGAATGACCGATACAATTTAGAAAGCTATAAATAGAGGCACTATTTTCGCCATTCCGATGCTGCAAAATAGTAAAACAGTACGGTAGTTAGTAACACTTCTAAAAGCGCGAAATACAATCTTTTGCTTTTGACACTGCGAAATGATTTATCGCAAAGGCGGGATTTTGTTTGTTGAAACTGCCAAAAAATTCGGTACGGATTTAGTATTTATGCGTTTGGCCGTCGCTGGAAAGTGTATCCCAAATTTCATGCTCACTGGAAACAAAAAATATATTTCATAAAAGGTACGTGTATTCAAACTATCTACTTTTTGTACTATCGCGCGTAAGTAATTTACGTATACACTAGATCCGAGATAGTACACAGTAAATTCATAAATAAATCAAGTCAATTTTTACTACTTCTACAATAGATCTTAATGCTATCTACAAAGAGGTGTGCAAAATAACTCCAGAAAAGTACAGAGTTTAGTTACGGGGGAGTGACGTATATTTTTAAGGGTTTGCCCTTTGGGTTTTCCACAACTTATCGGACCACTTAATATGCATCTTAAAACTATTTTCAGTAAATTCTGACAAACCGGATAACCGTTAATCTAAACAAATCTCACTATGCAGGAATCACTGTCTTTTTGGAACATATATATATACCTTCATACATGTTTACAAGCCATGTAGCTGCCGAGCTTATGCAACCCAACATGGCACGAATGGTACTGTCAACTAAAAATCTCTAAATTTTAGTGTCATTAATGACAAACGTATTTTTAATATCTGCTTCTATATTTAATAATTTTTGGAACCCTCTGAAATGGTACGCTTATGGGATGGCATTCCTCTTACGCCTTACTCGTCGTGCGGTGTACATGTTGAGACTTCCGCACTAGTGTGATTTATTTTTAATGAGAGATGTGTACCTCGATGTGGCCACCGTGTGGAGAGAAGTTAATTTTGAAGTTCCATAATACAAATTTGAATAAATCAAACGAAATACTTAAATAAGTTTCTGGTCCCCCACCTAACCGAGTATAAATTTAACACAAAGGGCCTAATTTACTGCCTACAATTTCCTGCGGGGTATTAAATAAGCAAATAGTCATTGAACCGCGTCGAGGTATAGGCACTCCTATTAATATTAAACCATCAAATTATCTTAATGTGAATGTAACGTAAAAAGCTATCTGTAATAAGATCGACTAATTGACAGTAGATAGAAGTTAATGCCGCGCGTTCATTAAAGTGAAGAACGCTTTTCAAGTTGAAAAAGAAAAATCGCGAGCGATGAATCAAACGGGGAAGTAGGTCAACGAGTCGATACGAAACATATAGATCTAATTTTATTAATCGGCGAACTTGGAATATGTTTACACACACAATATAGAAACATTTCTAGCGTCGTTTTTTGTCCTGCGCATTATATTCAGTTATTGAATAACAATGCAATCAATCAGTATTTAATTATTTAATACGAGACGTTTTTCAAGTTGGTTTATGACATGAAATCTCGAAAATAACGACGTCTTAAAAAAAGGTGGTGGTGATTTACATTCTAAACAATAATGCACTACAAAGTTTCATAATAATATACGGGGATTGTCACCAAAATGCCGTCATAGCGTCGCAGTTGTATGCTGAGCTATTCTTTTGTGATTTCATCCTGCATATTGAAAGAGTAGTTTTGTGGGGTCCGTTATGTCAAAATGAGGTAAATACACGCATTTGTGTTGAGTAAAATGTAATTTTAAAATCTGACTTACCTCAATATTGCAAGGAGCCACCTTTTGAGAACTGCTGATTTTCATAGAATATATTTCAGTTAACTCAGATTTTGCTCCTTTTTCACACCTTTAAATTTTTGACAGAAGTTCATTAACACCCTGTATTTACACAACCTGCAGTACCTAATTAGCCAACTGTCCGCAGGCGTATCATCGGGGTTATTTTTACAAATGTACGGTAACTAAAAACTACTGGTAAATTTATTGATAATGACAATCAATAGTTTACTAAGTTAGAATAATCTTTAATTTATAATTGTTCACATGCTATACAGGGATGGCCAGAAGTACGGAATAAAATTCATATCTTTTGAATGAGTAAATTTTTTTTAAAACGCTGAAACACGTTAACTGATTTTGATTTTTTCCCATCTTTCGGTTATATAATAATTAATTTTTCTTCAACCCCCTAACCCCCAGCTACCCCTACTTTTTTTTTCAAATGGAAACATAAGGCATTAGGGGGCTCGTTGAAAAGTTTATAGAAAACCGAATCCAGCCATACCAAATAAACAAGTTTTATTATTTTTTTTATGACGTTGTAGTAGTCCACGTGATTTTGCACCAAATTCTTTTTACGATCACGAAAAGTTAGTCAGCATTGTGGTAAAACTCGAAAATAAAATCTTTGTTCTAAGTCAACACCTTCAAAATAAAAAAGTGAAAGTGCGAAAATTATATAAAGTGTAAAATTATATGCTTAATATTATTTTAAGTTAATTTTTTCATGAATATATCAAAAATCAGACTTCTAGCAATTTCAAGTGAAAATATATTTGTATTAAATTTCTTATTTTAAGGATAATGAGAAAGATATAGTTATGTCGTTACTGAAAAAATCTTAGTCCCTTGCTTCTTAAATCATTTATCTAGATTCTAGATGGTATGTAGGGCACATAGTTTTCTCGTTCATTTTTTGAAAAAAAAGTTGTCTTATCCACATCCTTTTAAAACTACAACTTCTTAACCGTCAAAGGTGCATTTTATTACGACTAGAGTTCCTGTACTCGCAACCACCGAACCGAAAATTCAATACAAAATGCTTCATTGATTTCATATACATTTTCTCCTCTTTACTGTACTTTCAGATTCACCGTTGACGTATTCATTTGCCACGTCTTCAACAGCATTTGCAAATCAATCGCGAAAGGGCGTAAAAGTACGTTTCATTACGTATTTAATTTGAGTTTCATTCCTCAAATTTAAAGTAACGCACCTATCGGTAGTGGTTCTCTTTATAAGAAGTGTTTGATATGCAACTTAACCAAGAAACTTTGGGCGTTAAATATACAGGGTGTCCCGAAAAGACCCCTTCAACTCTCAGAATGGAGTCCTATAAATTATAGGATATTGAGAGAATTGATCTTGGATTTGACCTTGAGTTTAAGTTTCAAGGTCAAAGCACGGTCAAATTAATGTCAAATGGAATACGCTACTTTTTATGCCAGTAATCGTTAGGGCGCTAAATTTCACGTGCGAATACGGTGGCAGGACCTTTTTCCGATATGTCCTTGAGGGTCATTTAGAGGTCAAACTCACTTTTCTCTGAATAACTCGCTAAGATCGAATTGTGGAGGAATTTTGTTTCAAGCAAACTTCGTAGGACTCTGAATGGCGAATTAGATGGTAACCTTGGGTTTGACCTTCACCTTAATTAGCAGGGTTAAATCAAGGCCGTTTTGAAAATATATGGAACATCTCATTTTTTGTCATAAATCGAAGAATATTGGAACATGTGATCGGAATATGTCATGAATAAATAAAAAAGATCAATAAATTTAATGAATTTGTCACTCAAAATCCATCAACTTTTTTTTAAACAGTTTCTATCCTTTGGAGTTATTAAGAGAAAATTCGGACGTAAACTTTGGCTCTCTATCGATTGCTGGAATAGAAACTAGGTTTTTCTATTTGATATATTCAAGTGGACCTTGATTTGACCTTGACAGAGGTCAAATTCAAATCCAAGGTCGCCAGCATCTTAGTTTCTTGATATTCTTTTAAATGAAACTTTTTTTTTGATAAAACTCAGTCCTGGGATCCAACCCAAAGTTATCAGGGAGTTCGGGTCTTTTTGGGACACCGTGAAGGATCAATACCGCCAAAAAAAGTTTCAAGATTTACTCCCTTCTGTTTTGCTTAAAAATAAAAAAATGAAGAGCTTTTGAAACAAATGACCTTCACAATACTAAAGACAATAGTTCGACTTATCGTCAGTGAAAATTTGGATTTTTTTTATGAATTAACAAAAAAATTACGACGAGTTAAAGTGAGAGGTATCAATTTTGTAGGCATAAAACCGTGATTTTTTCAACATTTTCATTAATAACTAAAAAATGGGATAACGAAACTAACTAACAATAGAGTAATAGTGAGGCTATATATGGTCCAAATTTCCCCTACGTTTTATTAATATCGGTTTCCAAACACGGGGGTCTATTTAATCTATTTCGATAGTAGGGAATAAAAATCACTTTTAATTATGATCAAAGTGCAAAGTGTAAATTTAATAGCTATGGATTAAAACTGACACTAAATAGAGACTGAAACAGCACTGTTTAATATATGTGGTTCAAAAATAATTTTAAACTTTCAAGTAAAAATAAATACGAATTATGTCGATTTAGCTCTCGCCGTTCGGGTCTTTCTCGAAGTACGTACTGTTACAGTTTTAAGGCGAGATTATTCTATATTGTTTAGAATTTCTGAAACATTCGAGGAACACATATATAAAAACTTGTGTACCGCAGTTGGCACTACAGAGAGCACGGAACAACTTAAATCCAAGCGGGCACTAAAAATACGTTGCAAGTGGCTTTCAAATGATTTAACTCAAGAACGGTGGTTCGGAGAATAGTGTTTTAATTCTCTCAAGGAGAACGAAATTTCCACATTTAAGGATACTTTTTCATTTTGCCCCGGAAGTTTTCCAGGGTGAAATATAAGGTACATATTTGTAAACCAAAATATTGAAATGCTAAAATGATGAATACGTTCCTAACATTACAAAAAAATATGTTTACATAAACAGTACAATAAAATAAGAGGACAGAAATACAAAAATTGTGGTTAAAAACTCGGTTAAAAATTACAGTTGTCAGTGAATAGAAAACAAAGCAAAGTAACGATATATGTATATACAGGGTCGGAAAGTCCCCATGGTTCATCGGCCGTCACGTGAGAGCGATAAAGAAAGGCATAGAAATCCGTGCGATAGAGAAAGATGGCTATAATGAAGGCGTCTAATAGTCACCGCCCATTTCGCCCTTCCACAAATAAGATCCACTTCTTATTTATTGTGGAAGGTTTGCAGATGATATGGTACGGTACGAGCTGAGGTTCCTACTTGCTGTGCGAGTCGTCGCAGAGCAGAGCAGAGTATTAATGGCGATACAGGGTTTGCACTATCGTATGTTTTCAAATCGCCAACATACAGTATAAAGTGGCTATTAAAATTGTTCCTGATATCATTGATAAAAAGAATAAAACAACAGTGGGCCACGTATTGATCCCTGAGGCACGCCTAATGTCTGTATCAGATAAATTTAAATCAGATGTAAGCATAAGGTAACTAAGCCTTTTGTGTAAACAGAAAAAGCTTCCATTAGTTATAAAAAGTATACGATGATGAACTGAAGATTATGGATACCGATTGGCACCATAAAATAGCACAGTCCCTAATAGAGGCCGGTGTTTTGTCTGGACCCATAGTTATTAGTTTGTACTTAGCGATTTAATCTTTATTTTGTTGAGATATTTAGCGATGTCCATTACGGCTCGTGTCAGATTTCACGTTAAGCGTTTTGGGAGAGGTTCGTTTCATCTGTGGAAAGCCGAGATAACAGCCACTGACGAAATAAATTAAGTAACTGAAGCTTAATCGTAAAATAAGTGCAAGGATCGATTTGCCGGTATAAATATTTTAAGACGCCCTAATTGCAACCCCTGCTAGACTCGATTTTCTTAGACCCAAACTCCAAACTGGCCGTTATTTTGTTTCCCGCCAGGACCCCGAATTAAAAGGAGCAACTCGGGAAAACGGTGTCCGGTAGGCAAAGGTCCTTGCAAGCGTAAATGGGTTCTAGTTTTCCGTTATAACTGCTCATCTAGTCCCACTGGAACAAACCACGAATATTATAAGAGGCATATACAGGGGGATTCACAGCTTATCCAAAAAAATGGAGTCGGTATCGTAAATTTTTTTTTTTTTGTAAAATCCTTATAGTTTCCGAGAAAAAAATGTTTGAGGTTGTAGTATTTTCAACCCTTACATCGCTGGCCTACTGTAGTTTCTAGCGTCATTCGCGTTGTGCGCTGTGAGCAATGCGCGGAGAGAGAGCGAAAGTATAGGCCAGGAAATATAGAGTTGAGCGCGACTTTTTGTTTCGGCAAGCTGAATTTATCACTATAGATGCTAAATATTATGTACAATAACATTTTAGTTTCCACAGTCATAAAAATGGGGGGAAGATTGTTTACAGGGTGGTTAATTGTATAATTTTTACGTAAATTCACGTTTTTCGCTTATAAAATTTTTCCGCTCATTTACACGAGAAAACAGTAAAATACTTTTTTTCGTCTTCAAAAGACCTACAAAACTAGCCCTCGAGCGTCAAAAAATATTGATTAGATCAAAAGTTATAAACAGAGGAAGTTTATTTATGACTTTTGAATTAAACATTTGCTCTTTTGCGGTTCCGCTTTTGTTAGCCACTTTTTTTAGATAAACCGTCAGGTAAAGACACACTTTCAGTGTGATGATAACGCCCAGTAAATAAAATGAACTCCAGCACTGTAACGGTATTCGAGTTCATTTTACTTTTTTACGTAAATGTTAATTAAGAGAACACGCGATAACAAATTTCTGTTTGGGTTGAACATTATGAATATGAAATAAATAATTAATTTTTCCAACGAAACCAACTCACGGTTATACGTGGGTGTGGTTGTTTCATACATTTTCCGCAAGAAGAGACAGGAAATAGGAGCGAAAAGGTTACATGTTTGATGGTGTTATTTCACACATTGCCAAACGGTTTAATAAAATTATAACACTCGTACATGAAAACAATTATAACAATCGTACATGAAAAACATAATCTCAGGAGTATGTTTAAAATGTGTAATTTTAAAGATACGGAGTGTTTATATTAACAGTAAATACAATACAGGATGTTATAAAAGCATTTTAACAATATATCGATGAATCGGGAGATCTTCTAACTTCAAATCGACAAAAATTATATTTATTGAGGACATTTATGTAAAGCTATTAATAAAGATAGTTACAATGTTAATCGATATATGTGTATATTAATTGAAAATGGATATTTTTCATTTATAACTAAACCCACAAGAGCAACGAATGCTTCATCTTCATTACATTTTTGTTAGAATAATAAATAAAGAAAAACAATGTAAGGGTGTAATAAAATATGTATTACAATATCATTACAAACCATTTTCCAGTTTCATTATGTTTAAATTTTGAACATAGCTTACAAAAAGGTGTTAGTGGAAAACATTTTTCTAAAGTGGATATTAGGTCCCATTAGTAATCCTTACGAAATCCTAAATTTGGCGAAAAAATGTAGTATTGAACACGCAGTCATAGAACTTACACAAAAGATTATGAATAGTTTAGACCGTAATAAAAAATGTCTTACAGTATTTTTTTCTCAAACTAAAGCTTTTGATGCCGTTTACCATAATAAATCACTAAAATCGTATGGAGAATATCGGTAGTTCATTTGAAATATCTAATAATTATTTAAAAAACCGATTGCAAAGTGTTAAGTTGAACATTACAACTAGTGAACCTTTATTAATTACTAGGGTGTTCCGCAAGGAACAGTAATTGAACTCATTTTATTTTTAGTATGTTAAACTTAAAAGGGAACTCTTGGGAAAATGTATTGTAATATAACAACCCTAGGTTCGATAAAAAAAATAAACGTAGTTGAGGCCAAAAATATGCGATCGTCATAAGGACTACCTACGTTGTGTGTATCCATTTTTAATTGACCGGAAGGCACTGGCTACTAACTTTGTAGAGGGGATGTATGGTTTAATTATATAAAACAAAAGCAGAGTAAATACACCTAACTTTATTATTTATGTACAACAATCTTCAAATTAAACATGTGACAAATAGAAAGAACAACAAAAACATTAACAACCATTTAACATAAAATGAGAGTGCCAGGCTCACCTAGAGCTCCTGTGGGGAAAGAGCATGGCAGAGAAACCCACGATCGTTGCTCTTACCACCCAAATATAAATACAAAACAACCGCTAACCAAAGGCATAAATTAAGAACCTTTGCTAATGATAAATAAGACCTGTCTCATTTAATGTGTCACTAAATGTCATCTGTTACCTCATATTAGTCATACACACTTCCAAGTAAAACTGAAGAGGTTTGGTGTTAGTTAGCCGGCAGAGCCGGAAGGTACTGGAGTCCCATACGGGAGGCAATCCAGCTATAGTTGAGATTTCGGAAGATCCTTCATAACACTGGAGTCCCATACGGGAGGCAATCGAGCTTAATCCAGATTCGTTCCGCACGGGCGAAAATGTTAGTAAATTCAACAAGGCTCGTATAGACGTATGACATAAAGTGAGCACAAGAAATCAAAGAACAACCTAATCATGATAAAACAAGTTAAATGTGAAACAAAGAGGTCGTTAATGCAATATCTGGGCAGTCACGACAATATACATATTTTAACATGTAATAAATAATGAGCAATCTATAATAATAATTGTAACAATTTTATCTTAGAAAAATACACGCCCCTGAGCGTAAGACAATGAAGGCTAAACATATACAGAATTATTATCATGAAACATCTATATTTTACGAACAACGTAATCATGACAAAAACAAGTTAGATGTGAAACAAAGGAGTCATTATTGTAATGTCTGGGCGCCCACACAATATATATATTTTAACATGAAATAAATAATGAGCAATCGTTAATAATAATTATAACAATTTTACCTTAGAAAAATATATGCCCTTGAGCATAAAGCAATGGAAGCTAAACATACAAAGAATTATTATCATGAAACATTTATAAACATCACAATCATAAGATTACATAGAACAATTAACAACAAAGTACTTAAAGAATATTACCTGATAACTAATAACGGTTAAACACTTAATTTTCCACTGCTTCTATATTTTTCGCACTACACTGATCGTCTTACTTTTCACTTCGCGCTATTCTCACTTCAACTGCCTATCTTCAACTATTTAGGCTTCCTTCCAGAATTTCCTACCTAAGTGCCTGTTTTTTGTGCTTCCTTCTATCGACCGTTAATATTACTTTTTCATTGTTATACAACACCTATGTAACAGGTGACGTCGTAGTTGATAAGATAAGTACGGTTTTGCACAGTATACAGGGTGATTCACAACTTATCCAAAAAAATTTGGAAATAGATGCGGCAAGAAAAATGGAGTCAATATCGTAAAAAATTTTGTTGTAAAATCCTTATAGTTTCCGGGAAAAAAATTATTGAAGTTATAGTACATTCAACCACTACATAGCCGGACAACTGTAGTCTCTAGCGTTATTCGCAATGCTCGACTCCGAATACTGAAATCCGATTTTGCAATCGTCGTTGCGATAGTGTTTACCTGTTATCTGTGGTTTTTACAATAGTTTTTTAGTAGTTAATGTCAAAAATGGTTTGCGTGTATAGCAACTCGGAGTTGATGGATATCGTTTTAATTTATGGTGAAGCAAGACAACATTTTTGTTAATTCGTAGAAACTGAGGAAGACGGACGCAAATGTGTTTACACGTTGGTGGATAAAATTTAGAACAATTGTTGTTGTAGCATCGGGTATGTCAAATGGTTTTATTATTTAAAAACACAAATTAATTTTATTAATTATTATTAAAGGCAAAAGCTGTTGAATTTGTCGATATAAAATAGGTGCTATAAAATTCTATTTATTTCTTTTCTTGCGAAAGTTTTTGTCCGTTTTTATCACGCCGCCATACCGATCGCATTGTGCGAGGTCAGGTTTTACAGTGGACCAGTTTCCAGTGCCGTGCAGAGGTGTATTTTTAAATCATTTTCAAACTGCCCTTTTTGATTTTTTCTTTACAAAATTGTATATGTAAGGGTCCCCTGTACATCCAGATTTTGTTTTTGGATAAATTCTGAATCACCCTGTATAGTGTTGTTGACCTAATTAATGTTAAAAACTGGTTTGATTGTAGTTTATTAAGTATTCGTGTTCATTTTCGGGTACAACTAATAACAGCCTCATCTTACTAAACTCAATTCATTCTTCAGTTTGCAAAAACAAAAACAAAGAGAAACACTTATGGTTGATTGTCATCTGAGATGGTCAGAGAATGTATCTGTCTCCTCAAATAGACTTAGAAAGTTAATACACAGGTTCTATGAAATTCGAGATATTTTGAATACATTTTTGTACGGTAATACTGCTGCTATAAAAGAATGGCGATACTTCTGAATCTACGCCTCTGAATAATTTTTTTTACTGTGACTGTGGCTTTTTCATATGAATTTCTAATAGGAAGTAACTAACATATTAATGCTAGATACCCTGTATATTTCTGAGAAGTGTAACATACACAAAATTTCTTAACCGTGCTAAAAAATGGGTGGGAAAATGCAACAAAACACTAATTGAGCTGCGCAAAAGTAACGTTCCAAGTCAGCCGTGTTAAAGTGCTGCTATACGTGCAGATAGTAATTTGACGTTGGTTAACAAGTTGAAATTTAGATAATAAAGTTTGGCAGTTAGTTGCAAAGTAATAATAGTTTTCTCTGAAGTTTCCGAATCTCAAAACTGCACATTGTGTAAGTAGATTGACACTAATTGTGCAAGTGCACTCGCAATAAGTCCAAAGGTCGTTTTCTTATTCACTACAAACTATCTGGTAAGTTCAAAAAGCGACGACCAAGTTTAAGAATGTGTTGGTTCTTATCATATACAGGGTGGCTTTTTAAGTCCATGTCATGTGGCTCACTCCTAACCAACAGGAGAAAATTTCAAAACATGTGCGCTGTTGTGCATTGTGGAAATTCTAGCAACTGTATGTTGTGGACATCCTGTATAACAAAAATAAATAAATTTCTAATTAAATGAAAAGAAAATTGAGGAAAAGCATCTCGACTTAATCTCAAATTAAATTTAATTATTAGAACGTGTTTCGTTTCATATTTTATTCAACATTGAATAATTTTTTTAATAAAGAACTGTAATTTCTAAACATTTAAGGCAAAATGTAGCTCGCGACGTCGGTTAGTAAACATTTTTAATATTGCCACTCTGAAGGAAGTTATATGACTTTAAATGTTGGACATAAATCTTTGGTATACAGTTTTCAGAGTTTCTTTCCTCGAAATGAATACTACAGTGTAAAAATCTCATACCGACCATTCACTAAAGGAAACTTCATTTTGAAGCTGAAGCTGAGTCTGTGCAAGTACCGCAAAAAATAAATCTACAGGATGTCGCTACTTCAAACTTTTTAAAAGATTTAGCTCGGAATTAATTTTTATATTTGTATTTGATTCGAAAGTATAGTGAAACATGTTTTTCTCTCGTTACTTTTCAGAAAAACGCCCTGTGACAGACAAAAATAATTCAAAAAGCAATTTACGGTTATTAAAACGAATCGTTATTATTATCGCGATCATCTTTCGCAAAATAGGCTGGAGGAAATCAATTCTACTCAACCTACAGTAATGACAATACTAACTCACTGTCTTATCACTTCCCTTAACAGCCGCAATAGAGTCTTTGCCTTAGGCGCCGTTCATAATTTATCTTCTTATACTAACGCGTACTGTATTCAAATAGGAATAATAGTCCGGAAATCATCATTCATATTTTACAAATACACCCGATAGAGGCTTCTTTGATTTTATTGTGCTGTGTCCGATTGTATTGAAAATTATTTTCCTTGACTCATGACCTGGCAAACTCGCAATTCTTTAATGAATATACATAAATAAGTAAATCTCTGTAAATATTGCTCAAACATAGAAGCACATATTGTCAACGATAATCTTGAGCCCATTTATTTAAATACATCTGAATAATTAATTGTTTAAAGGTTTGCAAGGTGTGAAATATATACACAGAAAAGAACCTTTCGGTGGAATAGAAATTGTGGCGAAGTGCTGAGCAAAGACACTGTAAAATAAATCACGTAATTTATGAGGGAAATAGTATAGTCACGGAAGGATAAACTGATTTTGGAACTCTCTACATATATTTGGAGACCTTTCACAAATTGATACGGGACGCAATAGATGCCGAACTATTTATTTTGCATATTTTCCGTATTTCCGTAATGAGAAATCTAAATTTGTCACGTTATGAAGTGCCCCAACTTTAAACTGAAACTAAAGGTATATTTCTATCAGCGACTTTTCTTTGCCTCAAAAATGGTGTATTTCAGCGCTTTGGAGTTGAAAATAACTTTTAAATATTTTTTTTTGTGCATACAAATTTAAATGCCTTTTTGTCGAAAAGAGATATTAGTAAGGTATACCTTTTTCAAGCAGAAAAGTTGGAGGGAAAGATTTTTCCAGCTCAAAGTGAAATACACGGTGGCACAAAAAAGTTTTGGCAGTTTAAATGCGTCGTAATGTTCGCTCGTGGCGCCCACTAGATGATACAACGAAATCGTCGATAAATTCGAATTTCCCATCCCAAAAAACCGTCGGATATAAAATTTCACGAAATTAGCTCAAAATAGTCGAAAGATATTAAAGAAAATATTATTTGTTTTTTCGACTTTGACACTGCAACACTGTTATTATCAATTTTTGGACTAATGTAAGTCAAGTTTCTCTAAAAATCGGAATCTTATATGCATTTGTATTGGGTATTCATTTATTTTTAGTAAATGTAACAAATTTGCACAAAAATGATTAACACACGTGGGTAATGGATATAAATACCCAAAGTATTGAAGTCTAGCAATAAAATTTAATGAGTTTCATAGGCGTCCCTAAAAAAGTGTTCTGCTAAAGGTAAAAATAATAATAATTTGTATACAGCGTGTTGAAAATTTCTATTATATGTTCATTTGGCCAAAAACATATTTAATTATTTATGTCCTCCAACAATTTTATTATATTGATAGTAAATTTTGGTTGTGACATATCAAGAAACATTTACATTTTCACTAAAATATATTACTGCACTGCTAGGCAGTTTGTCAACAACTGAAATTTATGGCCGGTCGCCCAGTGCAGCTGTGTTTGTACGCCGTTTGCCCGCGCGCGCGTTTCTTCAACTGGGCGTATACATTTCTACCACCTCCACGTTTAGATCGGCCAGACCTGTATATGGGTATGGCTAAATGAATATGGGAACAAGTTTTTTTTTTAATTTCTCAATACCGAGTTGCTGCGTAGCGACCAAACCTGGTACATACTGCCTAGCTCTTTGGTCTTCAATTTTTAAGATTGGAAAGACTATAACATTTGATTGTACCGGTATTTATTCTTTATATTTACCATTTTATATCTTTTGAACGAGATGAGGGGTCGAAAAATTTTTTAATAAAAGTTGAGAGATGAGAATTTTCGTATGACGTAGAAAAATTGTGAGGAAAAGAGGTAAACTTACCAAGGTGGAACTAAAAAATATTTCTATCGTCATGCCATAAAGATCTCCGCTTGCGGTTTACTGTTTGCTCTATTCGTTTTCGTGCAATGGCGGTCAACCTTCAATTTTGGTTACCCTGTACAGCTGTGGACAATAAAAAGTTACTTCATTGCACCATTCTGTAAATTCCATTAAACGTTTTAGTTCGGAATCCTTTTCTGTCGATAACTGTTTACAAACTTAGTGTAATAATTGCAGTTTTGCAGTAGTGTAATATTGTCACATTAATCTTATACTGGGTTAGTCAAAAGTATGGAAACCCCGAAAAATCTCAGCATTTTTGGGGTAAATGGTGAGGACTAAGGTCTCAGCATTTTTCACGGCTCATCCGATTGTAACCTTGACCTTGAGTTCAAGGTCACATCAATATCAAGTTGGTTTTTAGAAAGGGCGACCCTCCTTTTCGACCCCAGAAATGGAAAGAACAGAAAATTCTGCATCCCAATTTATAACATTGACCGTGACCTCAAGGTCAATGACCAAGGTCAAATTTTGATTTTTACTTAAGTTTTTATTTCTAACTACGGAATCAGGGTCTTTGAGTAGATTCCTGATGGTACTCCTTAGTGACCTTGATCTTGAGGTCACTAAAAAATTAAGAGCCTTCAATTTCATCGTCGAAAATAAAAAATGACATCCGGAATTATCACTTGACCTCTACCTGACCTTGACTATTGACCTTAAGGTCACCTTTAAGATCATAATAACATGTTGAGTTCTACGCTCTCGTATTTCTAGTGTCGAAATAAGAGGTCGCTACTCCAAAAACCGATATGACCTTGACATGTTCTTTCGACCTTGACATCAAGATCAAGGTCACTAAGAAGTACCATCAGGTATCTACTCAAAGACTGTCGCTCCCTCTGATTTCGTAGTTAAAAATAAAAAATTACAGTAAAAATCAACATTTGACCTTGAACTGACCTTGACCATTGACCTTGAGGTCACGGTCAATGTCATATTCGGATGCAGAATTTTCTGCTCTTTTCATTTCCGAGATCGAAAAGGAGGGTCGCTATTTAAAAAACTGACATGACCTCAAGACCATGACCTTGAGCGTTGACCTTGAACTCAAAGGCAAGGATCATCCTGTTTTAGGATACAGCTTAATTTTTAAGAAAATAACGAATTCATTAACACAACAGTCGAAGAAAGAGCGTTCGATAAAAGTCCAATACGTTCGGGAATTTATTACGTATTTTCCCAAGTGCGTCTTAATCACTTTCGATGAAATAAATAAAATGCTCAAGGAAAATCCCCCCGAGAGAATATTAAATCAAAAAGGAAGAGAAATTATAGTAGTAGCCCACTAGGCCGTTCAATCAAGTTAAAGTACGTGTGCCCCTCGGTTCCGCGGTAACACAAAAGTTTCGAATTGAAAATATAAGAATGGAATCCGCCGATAATTTAAAGCATAAAGGGTTTATTGTGATTTCTTTTGCAGTTCCACCGAACATCATCGATACAGAGAGCACGCAATCCACTGTTGCAGTGCGGGAGAACCAGAATATCAGCTTGACGTGTAAGGCGGATGGATTTCCCACGCCTAAGATTATGTGGAGGCGAGAAGATGGCCAAGCAATATCCGTTGAACGCCGCAAGAAAGGTAAATGCCAGCCAGAGTTAAATTTTTCAATTATGTGTGTATTCGGAATTTTGATTTTAATTCCGCAAGGGTGCGAAGTGGAAGGGAAATTTGGTTTTTATTTCATTCCTTTGGAAACATCGATTCTTGGCCCGATACGCTTACAAAATCATTTTTAAAAGTGTACATTTTCTGTTATTAACTTTTTCCACCCCAAACGGGAAACTCAAATCCGAGGTTAGTTTGCCTGCATAAGGTCACTTAAGGGTTATTTCAAGGTCATCTAAGGGTCAAACCAAGAAAAAAAAAACGAGAAATTGTTTACCGTTTTGAAGTCTCTGTGTTTGAATCCAAGGTCCGTTTATATGGATCAAATCAGGTTTAAGGTCATTCCAAGGTTGATTTGAGAAAAAAGACGGTACGATTAGTGAGGGGCGATTTTGGAACTCCCTGTATTTCACCGAATCTTGTTGGAAACTGAAGACTGAACTGACCATATTAACCTATATAAACTTTAGAAAAACTCGTATTTAATCATATTACCTCGAATCCACCCATATTCCTCCATAAAACGGTGTATTCTCTCATACTAACCCACTCTACCCTATAGCCATTTTACCATATACACGCATATTACTCCGTATAACAAGAACCCTTACCTTCCTCCTTATTACCTCATACTAGCCAATATTGCCCGATATCAATCCAGCTTCGGCCGGAAACAAGAGTGGTCTGAAATCGTCTCTCACTGTCCCTACCATAAGTCCTTTTTCTCAAATCAACCTTGAAATAACCTTGAACCTTTATTTATTTATTAAATGACCTTAAAATGACCTGACACAGACAAACTGACCTCAGGTTTGAAGTCAGCAATACCAAATACGTGTATAACAGGTGGTTAATAACTTAATTGCTTAGTTTTTCTCAACTTGACCCTGAAATGACCTTGAGACGACCTTCAAATAACGTGATACAGGCAAACTGACCCCGGATTCAAACTCAACGGCCCCAAAATCCTGTATAACATGTAATCGGACTTGATTGCTCGGCTTTTTCTCGATTTGACCTTGAGATGTCCTTGAAACAACCTTAAAATGGCCTGATACAGACGAACTACCTCCGATTCAGATTCAGCTACCCAAAAAACGTAAACTCCGAGATCCTTTTATTGAATGCACTTTTTCTCAATCTGACCTCTAATTGACCTTGATCCTGACTAGGAAGGAGGGGGGAGGTCCCGTTTGGGGTGGAATCGATTAGTTATTGGATATCAATAATAAAAAATGTTTCCTTTTTTCGGCTCTAAACTTACGACTTTGAAATTTTGCATGCTTGTTCCGTTCTGATGACAATACACTAAAATGATAGAAATAACCTGATGCTGCAGTCAGGATTGTCTACTCATGAGGGCACTCCTCAATGATAGCAGAGGCGTTACTTGAAATTAATAGATTGAAAAATATTTCTAACTATAAAGGTGTAAATAAAATAATGAAGAGAAAAAAAAACATTTCAAATAAATACGGGAACAAGTTTTTCAGATATTTCAATGTCGAGTTGCTGCGTCAGCTACATCTGGTACATACTGCCAACCTCTCGGTTCTTCATTTGAGATCGGAAAGACTCAAAAAACTTAAAAAACAACACTACGGACCCTTAAAGTAAAATTTAATCTCTACGAAGAATACTTTTTGTGTACTTAGTTGAATCACCCTGTACACCAGTAGTGCGATCATATTTTGCTTAAGTTTACATTAGTCGCAGCACTTAATAAAGTTTGTACGGTTACATTCCGCAAAGTCTTCTCTAAATGAAATTTTTAATAACGTAAAAGCAAAAAAAAAATGTATACCAATTCGGTACTCATTGTCTTCAAAGATATTATAACATACTATATCTCCAGAACAAAGTGGTATTTGGCTATAGAAGTTAGAACATAAATAAATAAATAAAACATTGTTTTATTAATAATGTATGTTTCATCATAAAAACAGAATGAAAACATTAGTAATTTACCCAAATATTTTTTTGCAAAAATAGTACGTATTAAAACGGCTCAGGAATATTTGTATGTCACCTTGAGTCAATCAAATTCATAGATTCGCCGTATCTATTGTATTAATTTATTGTATATATCTCGCAAATTCCCGTTATAATATATCTAAAGAAAGAAAAACATAAATATTCAAAATTGGAAACAATAAGTAACATGTCTTTATTTCAAAATAAATTTGCTGTAGCTGATTATTAATTAAGGACAACGTATCTTATAACAGCAATCTAATGCGCACGTATTATATGCCAGCATTATACAGGGTGGTTCATATGCTGGGTAACAACAAGTGCTGGTAGGTACTGTGGTAACGAAGCACTTTTTAATTCCGAGTTTTGGCAATTTTTTTCTCGTTTGAAATCATCTTTTATACTCTAAAACATTGCGTATTACAGAAAAAACTATTTCTCTGCGGGATATTACAGTCGATAACACAGCCATACAAAAAAATCAAATGCGCTGAACACGATCCTATGGTTAAAATTTATGAATTTCCGAGAAAAGTGAAATTTTTGGGTGAAGACGCCCAAATATGGGTCAAAACATAATTCTTTCCTAAATTGTCTCCAAATATAACATTTTCGTAGTATTTTAAGGCGATGAATAGTATGTTATTAGTAAAATTTACTTTCGGTACTTTTTTCCTAAATTTTTCCTAAATTTTCCTAAATTTTGTCCAAACATATAATTTTCGTAGTATTTTAAGGCGATGAATAGGATGTTATTAGTAAAATTTACTTTCGGTACTTTTTTTCCTAAATTTTTCCTAAAATGTCCTAAATTTTGTCCAAATGTCCTAAATTTTATCCAAATATATCATTTTCGTATTATTTTTAGGCGCTGAACACGATGCTATTAGTAAAATGTACCCATGATCTCGATAATTCTCAGAATATCCATTATTTGAGTGAAAACTGGCCCAAAACCTAATTTTTTTCCTAAATTGTGTCCAGATATATAATTTTCGTAGTATTTTAAGACGCTGAATGGGATGCCATTAGTAGAATTCAATATTTATTTGGGTGAAACCTGGCCCAAATATGGGGTCAAAACTGATATTTTCCTAAATTTTGTCCAAATATTTCATTTTCGTAATGGCATCGTGTATAGCGCCACAAAATATTCCGAAAATGATATATTTGGACACAATTTAGGAAAAAATTTGTTTTGATTCGTATTTGGGCCAGTTTTCACTCAAATAGCCGATTTTCTGAGTAATATCGTGGTCATGCGTACATTTTACTAATGACATAGTGTCCAACGCTTCAAAATACTACGAAAGTAATTATTCGGACAAAATTTAGAAACAAAATTAGTTTTGACCCATATTTGGGCCAGTTTTTACCCAAATAGTGAATATTCTGAGAAATATCGAGGTCATGGGTAAATCTTACTAATAGCATCGTATTCAGGTCGCCTGAAAGTACCAAGAAAATGATATATTTGGACAAAACTAAGGACGTTTGGACAAAATTTATGACATTTGGACAAAATTTAGGAAAAATTTAGGAAAATTTTGGAAAAATTTAGGAAAATTTTGGAAAAATTTAGGAAAAAATCAGTTTCACTCAAAAATTTCACTGTGTCAGTTAATATGTTTCTGGCAGTGCACTCTGTTAAAATATTCGAATTTGTTCACTATCAACCACATTCACCGGAATATCACGCAGACTGGAGATACAATTTAGGTCATATAATAAAAATAT
>NW_019416219.1:1889913-1890661 GCF_000390285.2 Anoplophora glabripennis | reverse complement strand
CCTTCAGTAACGATTTTTCGAATTTATTCCAAACTTTACGAGCTCAGTGTATATATAATGTGTATAAAATTTCTATTATTTATGTTAATTTGGCTAACAACATATTTTAATTATGTATCTTCTCAAACAATTTTATTATATTGATGGTTTTGGTTATGACATATCAAAAACATTTACATTTTCATTAAAATATATTACTGCTGGGCAAGAACCAATGGGAAGGTATGAACATATCCTTGCCAGGATAAAACAATAAAATAATTCCGCATTGATGCACTGCACTGCTATACAGGGTGAGTCAAAATTCACTCCCCAGAAACCGGATATATATTCTAAAATAAAAAATAAAACAAACATGTAGAATACTAAAATCTCGATAGCGGAGCCGTTTTCGGAAAATTTTTTAAAGAGAAATTCAAATTTATAATTTTTTTGTTTAATATTAACACGATTAAAATCCATTTAAATCCATAAAAAATAAGAAATAGCAAAAACAAAGATACTTCTAGCTTTGCCTAACCTTCAAAAACATTACCATTTTCGTTAATACACTTCTGCAATTTGTGGTAGAAACTCCTGGCAAAAGAATAGAAATTAGCTTAATTTATTTCAGCTACTGCTTCATGAATCCTGCCAATAACATGATCCTCGCCAACAGGCGCAATAAAATAAACCTTTTCTTTTATGTATCCCTAAAGTCTATCGGAGTCAAGTCAGGAGATCGGGGTGACCATGGTGTTGGTCCACC
>NW_019416219.1:1804310-1888429 GCF_000390285.2 Anoplophora glabripennis | reverse complement strand
ATAACATCATCCTCGCCAACAGGCACAGTAAAATAAACCTTTTCTTTTATGTATCCCCATAACCAAAAGTCTATAGGAGTCAAGTCAGGAGACCGGGGTGGCCATGGTGTTGGTCCACCCCGTCTAATAAATGGATTTATTAGAAAAACGGCGGTTCAAAATATGTCGTACTTGTAATGTGGCATGTGCGGGCGCACCATCATGCTCAAACCACATAGCTGCACGTTGTTGTAGAGGAATATCTTCTAACAAACCTGGCAAAATGTTCTCGCAAAAATTACTGTAATTTTCACCAATCTTGGCAAAAAATATGGACCTATGATCCTTTTCCCGTAAATACCTATCCAAATATTTACAGAACAACGTCTATGCTGATTCCGCTGACGTTTTTCATTGTGATTCTCATAATGCCAATAATCAAGGTTGTGGTGATTGAAAACTCTTTGTTGATTGAAATGAGTTTCATCAATAAATAAAACATTATAGAAAAAATCTGAATTGCGCTGAAAGGATCTTCGTTTCTGCTATTTCTTATTTTGTATGCATTTGAATGGATTTTAATGGTGTTAATATTAAACAAAAAAATTATAAATTTGAATTTTTCTTTACAAAATTTTCCGAAATCGGCTCCGCTTTCGAGATTTCAGTATTCTACATTTTTGTTTTATTTTTTATTTTATAATATATATCCGGCCGCTGGGGAGTGAATTATGACTCACCCTGTATAACTGAAGTTTATTGCCGGTCGCCTAGTGTGGCTGTGTTTATACGCCGTTTGCCCGCGCGCGCATTCTTCAACTGGGCGTATACATTTCTACCACCTCCACGTTTAGTTCGACCAGACATGTATATGGGTCAGGCTAAATAAATATGGGAACTAGTTTTTCAAATATTTCAATGCCGAGTTGCTGCGTAGTAACCGAACCTGGTACATACTGCTAGCTCTTTGGTCTTCAATTGAGATCGGAAATACTATAATTGTAAGTATATCTTCGTCCGTACTAATTTCGGCAAATATGCCATCATCAAGGAAAAAAATGAAAATCATTGGAAAATAATTGTTCGTTGTCAATTTTTATGCTATGGCTTTATCGATTGATTTATTGGCAGATTTATGTAAAGAATTATTTTCCAATTATTGTCATTTTTTTTCTCATGGTTGCTTAATGTCCGAAGCTCGTAGAAAAAAAAATAAACTAACCCTTCACAACTACATCTGAAAAATTAAAACAAAAAAAAACAAATAAAACATGTATATTCTACACATGATCACATAACAGATAATGTCAAAAAAATATGGAAAATATTTTATTTGAAACAAAATACATATTGCGTTTTTCAACTCATATGAAAAATAAAAGAGGCACAGGAAAAAATAAAACATTTATTATCCACTAACATATCGTGTATTTACCTAAATTTGAGTTGAATGAAGTTGTATCTTCTGGATACCACTACCCTTTCCTTTTGCTTGACGTTTCTTTTGAAGATGATATTATAAACAGGGAAAGTTAAGCAAAATTGACGACCTATTCTAACTACTTATTCATTTGAGCCCTTCGTGGGCAGTGGCAAAGTAGTAGAGTGGAGAACAATTACCTTTACCAGTGCTGTAAACCAGCTAAATGAGATGATCCACAATTATTAGACGCGCATGGCAGACTACGTTTAATTTTCTCTCTGCAGGAAACCTTCTCAATTCGCGCCAGTTGTGTGTAAAAAGCAGAGACGTATTTAAAAATTTTGCAGTTTGGAAATCATGTTCGACAAAATTCAGAATGTGTGATAATAGTGAAATGAGTCGATCGACAGCATTTACATGAGTAAAAACTTCTTACAGAAGTAATTTCAGTTTCTAAAAATATATATCTAATTACCTGCATTTAAAAAAAAAATGTGGGTACATATGATGATACATATGTTTTATTGATATTTGCTAGACATTTTGAAATTAAATAGTTTTCTAACGAATCACCTAAGACGTTATAGTTCATCTTCAAATTATATAGAATAGGCTTTTAGGCTCAAATTCATAGAAATCACTAAAGTTCCACTCACACTTATGTCATACTAAACTCACCTTAATCCTATTCATAAACAATTCTACTTCAGTGAGACACTTATATCGAGTTAGTGGTATCTGACGCGTGCTTATATATTCCTACGTGCTTATATATTCCTATTCCTGACTTGTGCTTATATATTCATAATTTATTAATTTTGTGGTTTCATAATATTTTAGCAGTATATTTTACAAATAGTTAAGTCCAGGTATTCAATAAAGGATATTCTGTACGTATATGAGGTAGTATGGCATGACTCACTAAAAATAATTACTAGAATTTTACCTGTACATAAAAAAGGTCCACTCGATATTCTTGACAATTATCGGCCAATAACAACTGTTCCCATTATTAATAAAATATTAGAAATTATAATTAAACTAAGGCTAGTTAAATATTGTGAGGACAAATCCATATTTACAAACGCACAATTTGGATTTAGGAAAAACAAATCCACAACAAAAGCACTTTAGGAAATAGTGGGAAATGTTGTGGAGGGACTCGATGAAGCCGTTAGCACGAAAGCAACTGCTTGCGATCTCACCAAGGCGACATTTTGATTCATAAATTAGAGTACTACGGCAATAGAGGAAAAATGCTTAATCTTTTATCGTCATATCTATCCAACATGAAGCAATATGTTAGTCTAAATGAAAATGAATCAGGCCTTATGCCTATTACAAATGGAGTCCCCCAGGGCTCGGTCTTGGGCCCAATATTGTTCTTGTTGTATGTTAATGCTCTTCCTTTTTCTGTTGGGGAGAGTTCTTGTGTACTCTTTGCAGATGACACAACGCTTTTACGAGGGGTTCTATGGAGGTGCATAATGATAGTTTACTTTGTGCAGGGACCTGGTTTTCTTCTAATAAGTTGAAATTAAACAACGCGAAATCTCAAAGTTTCTCGTTTACAGCTGATAAATGGGTGGTAAGTACTAATGTTAAACTGCTTGGCATAATATTATACACTAGACTCAACTGGTCCTGTCACGTGGATTATCTTTGCGCCAAAATATTTTCCCAAATA
Organism: Anoplophora glabripennis; assembly: GCF_000390285.2. Classification (NCBI taxonomy): domain Eukaryota; kingdom Metazoa; phylum Arthropoda; class Insecta; order Coleoptera; family Cerambycidae; genus Anoplophora; species Anoplophora glabripennis. The sequence goes on along the minus strand of NW_019416219.1, from coordinate 1,885,340 downwards.
TTTTGTCTGGGTCGGATTAAACAATAACTATCCGAACAGTTTACTTTTCTATAATTCACAGTCATTTAACTTATGGTGTTATAATGTGGGGTAATTCTGCTAGTGGTAGCAGAGTATTATTTAGATTCCAAAAAAAAAAACGGTCCGCATTGTTGATGGACATGAGTATGGTACTCCATGCAGGTAACTATTTGTTAAACACCATATTATGCCTCTGTCTTGCGTTTACATATTTGAAACTTTATTGCATCTTCACAGAAATATTAATACATTTCTTAAACAATCAGACGTTCATACTTACAGCACTCGATATGCGGATAATCTAGTAATACAGCATTCAAGAATTCAAACCGCTAGCTCGAATAAGTTCAATATTGCATTATATAATGGTTTTAAGAATTATTTTAAAAATTGTTTTGTGGAAATATTAATTTTAAGGAGTTTTATAAATTAACTAAAAAGGGACATTGTTTTTATACGGTTGAAGAGTTTTCTAATTATATTAAGTGTCCTTGACTATACATGTACTCTTTGTATGTAGAAATGGTCAATAAACTAACTGCTAACTACTATAAATTTTAATTATTTTTAGAAATTTGTTCTGCTTCGTACGTCATCAAACGATTGCTTGTCACTCATTCTACTCTCTATGCAGTACATAGTAGGGAAAATGAACTAAATATGATTATTATTACTTGGGATATCATTGTTTGTATGAGGATCGTTTTTACCTGTATAATTAATTAGACCTTTTGATTTTCATTATTTATTATATAAATGTAATTTATTCTGTATATATTTTCAACGTGAGTTATTCAAATTCAAAATAAAGAAATACTGTGACAATAGGTTTCCACTGAAGACATATTTTTGGTAATATTTGAGTAGACAACTGTTCCCTTATCTAGTTATTTGTGGTATTATGCACAGTCAAGTGAGTCACTCATTTATACACATTTCTGAATACCATAATTGAGAATGAAATGGGGGCACCCTAAGTTAAGTGGAGCATAAGTTTGATATGAGTGAAAGGTGAGTACAGATTTAGGGAACTCTTTGAATTTGACGCTTAAGTCTGTAAAAGTATGTACTTACAATTACACTTTTTTAATCTAATAAATAACATACTGAAGAAAATGTGTCAAATAATACAAACTGTATATTGCAAATATAAAATACAGTTACAAACATTACTTTCAAGAATTTTAAAGGATTTTGATACCAAAATAATTTTCAGGGAAATTGTCAATATTCACTGTCATTGACATTTTGATTAAAATGTAAATATATCATTAATCATCAGAAAGATTTATAGCCATTTATTTGAGAATTTCATTAACGTTAAGATAGCACCAATACGCATGTAAATATACAAATAACCTAATACCGTAAAGTAGTTCTAGGACCCTCTAGTATTCAAAACACATTACTGTTAACAAATAACGGATAGACTATCTAATTGTTCAAAAAGATCACGGGGTATTAGCATTGTATAAGTAAATATGGTATTATATTTGGTATGGCCGAATAGTTGACCAAATTTTAGTTCTCGTATTCGTTACCAGGAGGAGCCATATGTATGTAGACTTGATATTTAATCGTTCACGTTCAATTTTACACTTTCGATACTGCGCCATCTTATGTTCAATAGTTAAATGATCCATTACACATATATTTGGAAATACAGTTTTCTTGCGATGTGTTTATAAAACCACTGTAAGTATTTGGAAACAATTAAAAATGACAGGGTAGATAGAATCATCGTACTTATACAATGATAGTATAAATGGAATAAATTCATACCATGTGACATGAAAATTAGTAAAATACTAGCTACCGGCAGATACGACAAAAAAGTTTCAGTTAATGCGGTTTGAGTTTTTAGTTTGGGAAATTATTTAAATAAGGTAAAATTAGTTAAATCAATATGTGTGTAATTTAAGCAAGATATTCATTTTAAATTCATTAATTCCAGTATAGCAATAACAGGGCCGGGTGCAAAATAAATTGGGCAGCCGCTTCATAAATACATAAAAAACAATTATGCACGCATGTGATGTCAAGGAGTTATATAAAAAACAATTGAATGTTGCGTTTTAGAGATATAAACAAAATATTTGTTTTTTTAATGTAACTCCGTGTATATTTATCGTTTCTTAAATTCCTCTACTTTTTCTGATTAAAGAAATATATACATAAGAATATGTCATATGTTTGCTTAGACACATTGCATAATATTTTGTTAATGAAAATACATTTTTTTAATTTTAATTTTAATTTTTAGGGTTTTTCATGTAACCCGTTCATTAAAAGTATTTAAATTTCTAGTTATAATCGAAATTTAAAATTTTGACAGCTATCTGTGTTAAATTTAGTCTTGAAACACTTTCAAGTGCGGGATACTTCCTTCCGGTTTCACCGGAAGTGACGTCATTTCCATTGTTTTCACAATCACCGAGCCGTAAGGAATAGGACCCCGATCGTGGACCACGAAAATGTTCTCCGGTTTATTCAAGTTATTCAAGGTGTAAACTCTAATTTTTACCTTTCCTCTATTCTTATCGGTGAAAATAATTCATAAATTAAAATGCAAACTTCTGTGAAATTGTGATTAATTTTTAAAAATAATTTAAGTTTAAAATTTTTTATTAAACTGCTCAATTTTGATAATGAAATTTGTAAAAATTTTTAAGAATGTTTGAAGTTGAAAATTTTGTATTAAACTTTTAAATAAAATATTTAAGTTTCAAAGTATTCCTACCTATGGTATAATGATATTAGGACACCCTGTATATGTATATTTATTTACTCACCACAATTTTCTATCCATTTTTTTAATTCGTTCTTCACCACCATATTTTTCCGATGGAAATCGATGTAATATTACATTGGGAAATTTTGCTTTAAATTTCCCACATTTATAATATTGACTATATTTTTATTTTAAATACAGTATACAGAACACTGATTCAACACCAGTTTTTTATGCATTACATAGTGGCGATTTTTTTATTCCAGTCTTACCTAGAGCCATCTACAAACGAATTACTATACCCCTTGTATAGAATAGACCGCCTAGACCTACAGTAAGTTCTTTAGCACAAATTTCAGAAATATTAATAAGGATACAGCCGATAGATGTCCAAACTATCTTTCGTATCATTTTACTGGTTAACAAAATTTACATGGGGATTATATTACTATATTTACTTATACAATGGTATTGTATAAGTAAATACAATGGTATTAGTAAAATTATATTAGTTTGAATTATATATTTATCAGGATTAAAAATTATTATATCCTAGACTATTACGGCCCTGGTCGGACTTCTCCGAATACGGTTGAATAAAGATCAAAGTGCTGACAACGGCGTGGAATTACGGGTTTACATATGATACGCTTTTACTATGGTCTCCTGCCTGCATTTTCATCTTATTTGCACATCAAGTGCGTTCTTTTTTTGATTTGCGCGGTTCAGGGCTCAGTGAAATTTGTCTCGTTATACCTACATCTAAATAACAATAAAGGGAAACATGTTCAAAATAAAATAAACGGAGAAAATAGCATGCAACATTGGAGTTTGAAAAACATTTATGTGGCAAAATGACATACACTATAATTTCATCCAAATTAACTACAATTTTCCATTAACGTTAACGATTTGGTAATAATTACACATAATTCTTTTATACTAGTATCTATATATGCGATATTCATTTGAATTATCTTATGGGGAATTATTCCGGNTATTTACATATTCCAATAACATAACCTCATTACTGATCTGAGGCTGGAAATCTGTTAGGTTGGTACTTCCGAACTTCACGAAGAAATTGACGAAAATTAGATCATGCTCTAATTCGTCAAGAACTTGATGAATAAATTCATGGAGTTATTTGACAGCAGGTATGGTGCATTACACTTGTCCAATTTCTTGATGAAGCGACTTCATTAATTAATTCATCAATAAATTGTCAATGTAAAACAGCTATTAGGGATTTTTTAAAATTTCTGCGGAATGCAGCTTCTGAAAGTTTTTTAAAAGACCTGTCTAAAGAATTATAACTATAAACGGCGTTGTAAGAAAAAGACTTTTGAAATCCAACTGTAAGATGTCGTGGCATGGTAAGACTGACAGCGCTCCGTACATTAATTTCATGAATGTTATTTCGGGTAATAAGTTTGTTCTTTAGATAAACTGGTGAGGAGGTTGCGAGTAACTTGTGTGTGAAAGTCAGAAGTTCCAGTATTCATCAAATTTTAGTTATTTAAGTTCTCTGATTTTGTGTCACATTATCGAACTTACGCAATTTAAATATAAACTGGCAGCAAGTGTTTTGCACTTTTTGAATTCGCACTTTAGATATGGGAATAATATTTCTGCATTAAGATTAGGTTGTGACAATTGTCCTCTTTGCGGGAAAATCCTGATTTTAAATTAAACGTTATTACAATTACCTGAAATCTGAAATGCCAGAAGCATAAAATTAATTATTGTTGTGGAAAAATGTCCGCGTAAATATAGGCCGAAACTAGAAATTATTTTGCGTACTTTGTTACGCTAAAAATGAACGCACCGCTGCCGAACTATAGCTCTGTTTACATTTAAATCTAGCCGCTGTTTATACCGTCAATTTTCTAGTAATGGCGTGGCGTAGGATTCAATCCGAATTCCCATTACCGTGCGATAAATCGGTCCCGCCGACTGAAACCCTCGCAAATTCATTTAACCATTTATCAGGGCGCATTCAGGTGGGGCGTAATTGAAATCGGCATTGTTCAGTAGTACAGGAACTGTTACGTGATTAGTTCCGTGTCCATTATAAAACCCTCGAAACATCGGCGGCGTTCCTAGTTTTCGCAAATAAATTGCAGGCCTCATTGCCGTTATTTGGCCGCGGACAAATTGGGACAAACGAAAGGCACAGCCCAAACGGCGTTTGGCGATGAATCTCTATGTGGCGCCTGAATAGTTCCAGATAAAATCGGATGCATATGGCGCGGCGGCAGGCGCGTGCTAATGATTTTTAAATTGTTGCGTTGATATCCCAGGAACAAGTACCGCGTATATTTTCAAGGTCAATCTCAATATACAGGGTGATAATGAACTTATGCCAAAAATTGAAAGGGGTGAAAAATGAGCAAGAACTGAGTTAGCTGATGTCACAAACTTGTATCAGAAGTTTAAGGTCCTAGAGAAAAAAAAGCTAATTAAAAATGTGTTCAAAACTGTTTTGGAACTGCTGAAATACACGTATTTTATCGCGGCGAGTTCTTACAAAAAATTCTGTAACACTTTCTACGAGTTTGTAGGTTTCTTATGAAGCCGGACTGTATTCGAAAGTCAGTTTGTAATACACTGTTGTAGTGATTGCTGTGCTGTTTTTCGAGAGTACATTTAACAACCGTATTTCCAAGTTTTTCTTTGAAAAAGGCGCAGTTATTTAGCAATCGCGAATATTATGATATGCTCATAATTCATGGCGGAGCAAACGAAAATGCCCACAGAGTTTGTTAAGTGTACCGTTGACTTTCTTTTGTGCGGATATGTAAAAAGTGTTATACAGGGTGATTCATTAACAATGGGAAAGTCGAAAGCTGAAGATACTACACGTGAAATGGTGACCATTGGCGCAAACATGCCTTATCCGAAAGTTGATAGTTTCGGAGATACAGGGTGTTGAAAGTTAAAATTTTACCAATAGATTCTTCCAAATAGAAAAATGAAGATGATTGAAGTCCGCTCTTCTGGGTGGCCAAGTAAAAATGCTTCCACGGCTTGAAGAAGTTCCACTTTGTTTAAGAAGAGACATGTGGTTCATACACAACAGAGCTCTACCGCATTTTTCTTGGCCAGTGCGTACATATTTAGATGCAGTTTTTCCAAATCGCTGGATTAGCTATGTAATCATTTTTGCTTGGCCATCCAGAAGTCCGGACTTCAATCCTCTTGAATTTTCTATTTGGTCTCGAATGAAAGATATAATTTACAAAGAATCTATTGTCTCGTGTGAAGAGTTGTGGCAAAGAATACAAATCGCTGCCAACGAAGTCAGACGCAATCCCAATATGTTGTTTCAAACTCGAAGATTTCTCAGAAAACGTTGTGTAAAGTGTGTAAATGTCAACGGTGGATTCTTCGAACACTGACTTTAAATCATTATTACGAATTTCATTTGTTTTGTTGTTAATTGTTGTAATAACACGAAGAAACACTTGATTTCTTTCGCTTTTAATTTCTCGTATTATCAAAACATAGTGTTCGTTAAATCGATTTTTCTCGAAAACGGATCGAGATACCGAAATGAAACAAGAATACACAATTAATGGAAAAATTATTGTTCTTTCAGGTTTTGAATCAAGTTTCATGTTAGACATACAGGGTAAAAAGTTATTAACTAAATTTTCGGTAAAATTGGTCGTAAGTGGCGCCCTCTACGAGTAATGCTGAAATTACAACACGCATCTCATTCGTCGCCTAAAAAATATAGTTTCACAAATTTTCAAGTTTCTAACCTACATATTTTCAGAATAATCGCAAAAAAAACAATTTAAAATTTTAACATTCAACACCTTGTATTTCCGAAACTATCAACTTTCGGATAAGGCATGTTTGCGCCAATGGTCACCATTTCACGTGTAGGTAGTATCTTCAGCTTTCGATTTTCCTATTGTTAATGAATCACCCTGTATATTTCACGGAAGTTCGTGACATCGACCAACATACTACTGCCGAAGCTTGTAATACGATTCGAGAGGAAGTGGCAATGTTGCAACGCGTGCGAGCGAATTGGATACGTCGCGCTGAAGCTTGTGTGCAAGCAAATGGTGGGTACATCGAACATCTTCTATGAAAATCAGCAGCTCACAATACACTACTCGTACTTTCTACTACAAATCTAGAGATACATACAAACTATATACGTCGGCATCACTTCTAAGCCACTCGAGGAACTGTCACCGTCGATGGGATGTTGGAACGCTTGTTTTTGTTTATGTTACAAAAATATTTAGAGTACCAAAATGTTATCTCTTCAGGTGTTTAGTGTGTGTGGAAAGCCATCATTATCTAAACTTTGCAAACACTTCCTTATATGGTCATGTTTGGTAAAAAAAAGTAATCTGATAGGATAGATGAACGCACAAGGGAACGTCCCTGTGAACGGAAAAAAACTGAAAGCCCGGGAAGCACTTGCGTGGCTTTTATTATGAAATTAACGGATTTTAATGACACAAATTTTGAGTTGCAACTGTATTTCGACTGAAATAGAACGTAGCAACACCCTATTTATTTAAAAAAAAGCGCTTCTATGTGATAAAACTAGAACAATAATGATGTAAAATTGTTTTCATAAAAAGTCTTTTAGCGAGGCTGTTATATTCGCGCTTTGACGGCGGAAGCCTGCTCAGGTGTATTATTCAAAATCCGAACATAATATTTTCCTTCCATCTCCTTGTTATTTTTTAATTTTGCAATGTAAAAGCAAGCTGGGAAATCATTTTAAAATAGAATACAAATCCCTCTCTCGTACACTTCCGTAACACTTTTAAGAAAATTGAATTTTGTCCCTATGGCATTTCCAAGAGCAAACTCACAGTGAAAATAATAAGAAAATATGCAATAACTAGGTTAAATGTTAACTTAAAAATACAAATACTCCTACGGACGTCACTTTATTCACGGGAAAAGTCCGAAATTGAAATAAACGACTTGGTTATTATTTAATTTGTAGTTTTATCCACCCAACCTTATACGTATCAGTCCCAGCGGGAAAGATTATGTAATTTATCTTACTCCTCGTTACTTGCACAGAAAAACTAATGGCTGTTGATGGCGAATAAAACCAAAAGTACCGTGTACGCAAGATGACTTACATTTTAGTGGCTTCCTATTAATATTCCATTCATTATTGTGGGGTTCTGCTGGCCTGTTTCACACCTCATTCTTTTTTATGGCGCTGTATGATTTATAAGGCGAATTAATTTAAGTCATAGGAACGGTATTTAAACAACTTCATCATAAATGCTGACAAGTAATGATTATCTTAGAGGAAGCAAGATATTTCGATTGTTCCTGGGAATTAACACATCAAAATTTTTAGTTATTGTTATTACATTATTATTTTTCTTGACTACAAAAGCTTGTATCTACAAACAAACCTGATAGAAATCGATCTATCAGTTCATTGTATTAAATACATGCAATGGACATTCTACATTTTTCGCTTTATGCATCTGCTTTTACAGCGGATTAGAGCGGGTGTGAAATAAAACTTTTTAGAAAGTTCTATTAGCGTGCACTTTGTTATGAAAACTTCGGCGTTGAAAGGAAAAACGAAGGCAGCCGTTGAAAATAGGATAAACGTTGGCAGCACAGGCGAAACTACGAATCGAACTGCGGCAAGCCTCATCACAATGTATTTACAGAATGTTTCGGATTGTACCTGAAAGTTTGTTTGCTCCATTTTGGTGCGAGTATCTTGTTCGGCAATACGTGTTTCACAAAGTTAAAGATATGTATTCTCGATAATTGGCTAAGGCTAGATCTTCTCAGCGGATCGCCCTATAGTAACGATTTTCGGTTTATTTCCTTCGTAAAGTTATATTGCCATGCTGTTAAAAAATTTTGTCGATTTTATTAATTTTAAGGATCAAAAAATGACTGAAAAAATCGCACTTTTTATTGGATACGTTTTTTTCCAATAACTATTTCAATTATTGCATTAAGACAACGACTTATATAAAAAGAAACATTATTTCACGAATTTAAGAAAAACATTTTTTTGTACGACCTTCTGGAGCCGAAGTAACTTTTTTATTTAAAAATCTAGAGGGCGTAATAAACGTTTTACAGCGATGCGCTTGATGAAGGTTATTATTGAATACTTATATTTTCAAGAAAAAAATAACAGGATAAATTATTTAAGAAAAAACACCCAAAAAAGGGCAAATTATTCAGTCATTTTTTGATCCTTAAAATTAATAAAATCGTTGAAATACTTTAATGGCATGGTAACACAACTCTTTACGAAGAAAATAAACAAAAATCGTTACTGTAGGGCCATCCGCTGAGAAAATCTAGCCAATTTTCGAGAGCGCCTTTAAAAAAATTAATATATCTCGAAAAATAATTAATAATTTTTAATTTTTCAAAAATTTGATTTTTTGGCTTGCCGCGGGCTATACTTCCAGCAAATAGCAAGTAAATGTAAATTAATTATAGAAGAAGAGAAAAGAGAAGATTCTTAACGTTTTTCTCAATATATGAAAAGTAACAAATACGTATAAAAAGTCAGTCAATAGATCTTTTTAAAACCTACAACTTTCTCATTTAAAATTTTTCGATCGGAGCTATAGTTTTTCAGTTATTTAAGAAAAACCGTTTTTTTTGCAATTTTGTGAATTTTTTTGACCATGTTCGCCATTATGGATCGAGTTTAAAGAAGAAGAAAGTCAATCTACGGTCATATCAAGGACATTTAAATAAAGGGGACTTATTTATTTACTTTTCTAGATGAAGCCTGGTCTATTCACAGTCTAATTGTATCATTGTTGTCAGCTGTATAATTATACTGGAAATGTACTTAATATTTTTATTGTAATTTTCATCACAATTGTGGAAATTATTATTATAGGATAGTATTATTAAGTTATACATACGATATTGTTAAATTCTATACATATTAAACTATTTTTCATTTTTTATATTTGCCATGTTTGAAAACTTGGCAACTACGCAATAATTTGTAGCGTGTTCCTCGTTCGTGCTGCCGTGGTTGGCAGAATATGGCGTCTCTTGTTAGAAAATAGTTGTGATTTTAGTAAGTGAAACGTGATTAGTGTTTATACATGTATTTTGGATAAACTTTTAAGGTGTGAATATGGTTAGACAGTGCAGAATTCGTAAGAAATTGGATTATAAACATCCACATCAGCTATCCTTCCACAGGTAAGCGTGCTTGAAGGTGACTTTGGAATGTATATGCAACTGTGGCCATTGTCGTGCGTGTGGGTAACTTTTATTTGAATAACGGTAAAATTTTATAAAACTGACGGTATTTTTTTTAAATTTTTGCTGAAATAGTAAAAAAACAATAATATGAACCACGTTTGGCCATTAAAATCAAAGGAAAATGCTGCACCACAAATAAGTTACAGACATTATTTATATTTAATATATTTATAGGTATTTCAATGTTATCCCTTATACCCAACATTACAAATTTTAATCATTCATCATTTTCATTTTCCTCTACGACAAAAACCTTTTCAAAAATATGTTTACAATTTTACTGAATGCACGAGCATAAAAACTGAATAAATACAACAGCAAAAATATGGTGGTGGTTCAGTTATACATAAAAATACCGAAGATGCAATCGACTGAAAGTTGCATTCATTCAACCATCTGATGTTCTCCTTTGGGAATATATTTTTATGTCTCACTGAAAATTTGCCTCAGTATTCTAAAAGTGAAATGTGAACGTTTTTAGGATGCTTGGGGATGGTGCAACAAGAAAGAAATGGTTACATTTATTGGGATTCCAAGAAGTTATAAAAATATTATATATATTTATTATAAAAATACTGAGTAGCTGTTGAAATATATTGACTTGGGACTATAATATATTTTATTTTGACCCATCCAAAATGTACGACATTGGAGATGTAATCGCGTGCATCAGTTGAATGAAAATAAAGCCCTCTGCTTTCCCCTTGTCTAGCTTCACCCAACATATGAGATAGACTGTGACATGCATAGTCCCCTTTATTTAAATGTCCTTGGGTCATATTATTTTTGTCCAGGTAATAATTTCTGCAAATTTAACATTAGGCCGTTACATAATGCTTGGACTATTAGTAAAAAGCCCCTTAAAGTATAAGAAGTACCTAGTAGTTATACATATTTTACTGCTGATTCGATGTTTTTTACGTTTCAGTTTTTACTGTGTACCTAAATAGAAATCGGTTGTTTTACCGGCTCTCCCGGGTTACCCCTAGAAACAATAAACAGCCAGTCGCCCTTTTCGCGTGATGTGCTATGTAGGTATATGGTACAGCTATTAGACTTTTAAGGGTGTCTAGCGACCAGAGCGCCTGTCCCCTCGACACATAAATAAGGGCCCTCCGTAAAGCGGCTGGTAGGTAACAATTCATATTTTACGCGCTTTACACAACACAGCGGAATTATTATATCCAATTAATTAGCGCGTTAAAACTATAACTCACGTTCGTAATGAGCGGGATCTGTTTTATGGCTCGGCAAATTGGGAAATTAAGTGAGCGCTTAAATTAAAAAATCGTACAAAACGCGGGCACAAACGAAACGTTCGATTCGATCATTGCCTGTCCTGAGGGCACGCCGTGTTGCGAATAAGAAAATAAAACAAAAATAACAATATGTTTGGAATTTGTGGGGGAACTGAGGAGGCTGCGGTGCATGACATTTGAAAATCGGATTACTGTTCGATTACTTAGACCATTCGTAATAAAAAACGAATGTTTTCGAGATTTAACTTTATAACATTGAATTAAATAATATGTAGAGAAGCACTACATTATAAATTCATGAGACCTACGACTTTCAATTGAGAAATACTACAACAGAATATATCGCACATATCAGAGACTCTCTTGGCATTGTTAAACATCGCATTAATTGGCTCCTTTAATAATAAGTTTGTTTTAGCCCTTTTGCGCACAAAAGTATCGTGATATCTGCAAGTTATTCTAGGAACTAAATTATTTAAATGGGACAATTCAGGGAAATCAATTTTACAGTGTAAAATTTCGTGCAAGAATAAAACAGAGGGTTGTTTCCTACGTTTCTCCAAGGAAACGGAATTAAATGTGTGCAACAATTCTGGATAATTGCACTCTCTCGGAGGATATATTCCGTTTATTTTAAAGTTTAAAAAATTCAAGAATCACTTTTGAAATAAATAGAAGTCCATATGATGCTTGCATACTCTAACTTAGTTCCAATAAGACTAAAATATAAGCATTTAAGAGCTGATATATCTTGAAAATTTCTAGTTTCTGACAATAAATCCAAGAGTACGAAATGCTGAATTAACAGTCGTGTTGATGTGATTATTAAAAGTTCAAGCCTAATGTCAAAAAAAACCTTTAACAGTTTCGCACCGTTCAAGAACCGTGCCATCAATACTATACAGATACTCAATGTTACTGCATTTGCGGCTGAACGTTAAAATCTTACACTTAGTGGCATTTAAATAAAGCTTATTTTCCTCACACCAATTTTCTAAAATATTGATCTGTTCATGTAATGCAAAGCAATCTCAAAACTAGAAACAGATGTGTATAGCTTTAAATCATCAGCAAACATTAAGACATTACAGTTTCATTTATTACTTATGTTATTTATGAACATTAAAAACAGCAAGGGACCCAAGTAGGATCCCTGTGGGACTCCACTTGTTGAAGAATAAGTATTTGAGCAAAATCCGTGGTAATACACATATTGTTGACGATTATGTAAATATGATTTTAGAAGGGCTAAATCCTAAACTTGAATGTTTGCCGAGAAGTAGGTATATTGTGATCGATCCTGTCAAAAGTTTTTGTCCTTTTTGATCTCCTTTCCTTGATGATGTACTTCGAATGTTGAATCCTGAGCAATTTGTGGTCGTCAGTCAACTTGTGCGGAACAAACCTTGCACATACTTTTCGGTAGCCCAAATGTTCGGTTAAAATGTATATCACTCGTGAACTCTTCCACAGAATAAACAAACGTCATGAAATTTTGACAGTACATCAGAAAGATCTACCTTTCCAAAGCATGTAATTTACAATAAAAGGCCTCACCAGATATACATATTATTGAAAGTCCTGTATTATTTTGAAAGTACCTTATAGAAGTAAGTAAGGATTAACAGTAGATTTTATGAAGAAAGTCATAATTAGAAAAATATTACAAAAATGTACAAAATACAAACTGCAATTTGTCAACATATTTTTGTTTCTCTCAAAAATAATAATATAATTTTAAACATATGCTTGAAGGAAAAAATGCTATTATATTTCTATTGATACTAGTGATTGCTCATATTAGCTTTGAATTTATACAAAATATACTATTAAATTGTTGCTCCTACGCGAATATTTTCCAAAGCTTCGAACTGGTTGCTCGAACAACATTTAAATGATGAAGGTACCTAATGCTACAGATTTTCTCATTACCTGGACATTTATTAACATAGGCGATTTCAATTTAAGTATTTGAGAAGGCAGGAAATTATTTCTGATTTTAATCTCAACTCTTTTGTGAATTTTATCCGTGGGAGACGAGACGAATGGAGAAATAATAAGTCGTTTACCCCTGAGGGAGGAGTAACAGCGCGAGAGGCTGTCGCAGTTATACGAGATATATCATATTGCCAAGGGGTTTATAACCTTAGCACTTAGGAAAGTCGTTTAATTTCATCCCAACAAATACACACGTGCGATTTAGGTTCTGGCGAACGTGTTAGTTGGTAGATAATTACATAATCTTACAAAAATGAAAGTGAAACATTATTCTGCTGATTCATCGTTGAACTTTGAATCAATTCATAAAAATAATAGTAAAATTAATAGAGAAATAGGTTATAATTACGAATTTGTATTGTACCCACAGCGTAAGGTGTCAGGTAATGTTTGGTGTTGCTTTATTCCCTAAGGAAACATAAAAGAAAAATTAAAATATACGCTGCTTTAAAGGATTCTAAACCAAGCGGAATATGCCATCAAAAAAACATTCCTGAACTCGTTAAAAGGTTATTGACAACCCTTATGCCTTTGTTTAAACAAGCATTTCGTAGATATTTACGCATTTAGGGATGTTCCCTTAAGGAAAAGTTATGTAGGGGTTAATGCTCTGGCCCTAAAACGATAAGGTAGATGGGCCAAATAAATACATAGAATAGAATAAGTATACACGGTTTTTTATTAAATACTAAATTTTACCTATGTTTCAATTGGGTTTCAGTATCAATCCAGTTCCTATTTTTTTACACTGTGTTTAGATATTGTTCAAATTTTACATGTAAGTACTAGAAGTACTACGACAGCACTGTACCAAGCTTGAAACATTCAACAGTTCCAGAATAATTGTTTAAAATCTCTTATATTCTATATCCGGAGAACCGTAGAAACCTTAAGGAATCACACACGGAAAACAAATGTTATAAAACTTCACACAATTGTCGTGACAGAAAGAAATTAATCACACTTTCGTAGAATATTGTTTGAAAATTTCAAGAAAGTATACAATTTCTCACACAATTTGTCCCTATCACAATTTTAGGACCAATTGTGAGAGTTTTCACAGGGGCGGACCAGCTAGTAGAACCCCTGGGCCAGACCTGATGTTCTATTTGTCAGTCCGCCCCCCACAGAGCCTAGATCGAGGACAACAAGGAAAGGTAAACAATTTCTAGCCAAGGCGAAGGACTCTAAATTTTGATTATGTATTTTTTTATATTGTTCTTATCCCTGAAATGAAGACATTCGAAAATCATGTGTTCGATGAGAATAATTTGACATTATATTGCAAAATTTAAAATTCGATATATCCCAAATTTTGATGCCGGCTATTTTGGACTAACCTGACAGCACTAATAACATCAACATTGTTTGCCACTCGCAATTCAATTCAGCGGACTTTCTACAGCTCGAGAGATAATTTAACGCCTGAATATTTTTCGAATAGCTGACAATAATTAACCTTTGTTCAGTTACAATCCAGAGTTTTACATTTAATTTTTTTGACGTGAAAAGGATTTTAATACGAATTTATTTAGTCTAATATCGTTCAAGAATTTCAATATAATTATATAACTTTGCTGTCATTCCTATGTAAAACATTTTAATGATTTTTTTCCTCTGGTTCCTATGATCTGAATAAACGATCAATCACTTCTATGTTATAAATTGGTTTCTATGTTCGTTAATTTTGTAAACAAGGGCGTTTTTGCTTAGTAATTTCCTTATCAAACTTTAGGTTAGCAAAAAATTTAGTAGGTTTCATAAATTCCAGTCTACAAGAAATTACGTCCATATTTATGCCTTAAATCATAAAAAAGGGTACTTTACAAAAATAGTTTATTCAGGATCACTGTGTATCTCTGTAGTTGCAGTTTCATTATTAAAATTGATCAAATTTCTACTCATTTTTTATATCTACTCTTTCGAAAGTGAAAAAAATAATTTTTTTATAGTGAAATAGTCCTGAGAAAGATTAAGAACATAGTTGAAACGTCAGCAAGTTTTGCGAAAGAAGTACCATTTAAATATTTTAGGTTATTCTTTTAACATTTAAATTAAATACAAAAAAAGAATAGCCATGTTCCTTTTGTGCTAAACTGACATACCCTCTTCATAGCTCAACTCTAACTAAGTTAGAGAAGGTCGCGCATTGCCAAGATTTTTCTTAGTCTGTGTGAAGTACGTGCACTAAGTAATTCATCATCATTTCGGCGGAATCCCTGTGATAAACGCTGGCGAGGTCCTCTAAAGCTCCTGTAGCGAAATCAAGTCAGTGAGCGTATTTAAGGCACGTCTCAAAGAGGAAACCCATTGTTTTTCCCTTCTCGTTAAAGCCACACTCTAGAGCTTTACCGAAAAAACATTTTCGGAATTTCGAGGCGGTACTAGAAAAAAATAACTAAACCTTCAAATCACTACCTGCTAGATGGAAATGCAGAACGAATTCTGAAGGTGTTCGAACGTCTACACGATTTAAGGATATTCTAACTGAAATATTAGAATATCTGTACATGTATATTTAATATATACAGGGTGTTGCTAAATGTTGTTCAGAGAATTCTAAAGCAGAGTCTACACACAAAAATACGAAAAAATCGTTTGCTGAGTTATCCCTTCAAGGGGCTGTATCTCCCTTAGGGGCCGCCACTGACAAAAACTCTACCAACGTTTTCATTATATTTCGACATGTTTTACATACTCTCCAATTTTGAGTACTTATTTCGTTAATACCTTGTATAAAGACAATATAATAATAATAAAATGTCTTTATTGGGTATTGTATAAAGAAAAATCTTTTCTTGCTTCCGCTACTTGCTTAACCCTTATAAATATACTATAAAACACAAATACAAAAAAAATACAAAAAACAGAAAAAGAATATAGAACAGAAGAATATACAACAGCTGTTTTGAATCTTTGAAGGCGATACTGAGTAATTTTGTCTAAACAATGAAAATATACAATATTGCAGTAATTTAAAATAGACAACACAAGTGATTGCACCAATTTTTTTCTTAATTTAAAATTTAATATACTTACATTTTGGTAAAGCAACCTCAAAGCAATATAACATTTATTTACCGAAATAGACTTGTTCTCGAAACCGAAGCTTAGAATCTAGGAGGAACCCTAGATTTTTTACTACATCTAAAGAATATAAGGGCTGATTATTAATATGGAATATTCATTCTCTCAGCATTTTTATTTTCATGTGTTCCGGTGTGAAGAAAATAACATTACATTTACTAAAATTAAGTTTTAAATTATTACGTTCAGAATAAAGCAAAATAGATTAAAGATCGGAGTTAATATTATTGTTAGCTGTAATAACGTCACAATTGAAGGAAAAAGACAACTGCATAGGCTATGACGTTAGAGTAATCTACCGACTTAAAAATGTCAGCCGTGTAAATGAGAAACAGGAGGGGGCCCAGGACTGAGCCTTGAGGAACCCCCGAAGAAACAATACCAGCCTGTGAAGATTTATCATTTAACATAACTATTTGCTGACGGTTACTAAGGTATGTCATAAAGAAGTTCAGAGATATTGTATCAAGTCCATAATAAAGTAATTTTACACACAAAGTAAAGCCTGATCAAGAGTATCAAAGGCTTTAGAGAAGTCTAATAAAATCAGACATGTTGTATTACCTTGATCTAAGTCTCGTAAAATGTCAACAGTGACATTTGCTAACACAGTGGTTGTTATAGCCCTTTCTAAACCCAGATTGTTGCGATGGCAAAATATTATTTTCTGTTACATACAAAAGGAGTTGGTTATATACGATCTTTTCTAGCATCTTTGACAATGCCGGAGTCAAACAGCTCTATAAACTAATATTGAAGTAACTTTTCGGAAATAAGAGACTAGTTTGGGGCACTTCGCTGTGGTATAATTTACTGTCAAAGTATTTCAATGGTAAAATTAAAGGTAAACTAGGCAATCGTATGCTCTCATCAACAATTTCATTATCCCCAATTATCCATCTCCCTTACTTGCGCCATGTTTTCATACACAAACATATTTTCACTACATCTCGAATCTTTCTAGCGGTAGTAAAACGTGGCTAATGAGGGTCCTTTATCGTCTGCAAAACATATCCCAACTTTCCTCTCATTCATATTCAAACTTTTCCGGCGACGCTCCAACAACATGCGAAAATTAACTTAATGATATTTGAATTCACGTTCATTCCACGTTCCATTATATAATGTAAATCGATATGGAAATAATTATACTGATTCGGTATGATAAATACGGGGTGGGTAGAATGATGATATCTCTGGATTTATACACAAATTAATGAGTTGCGTTTTTCTGCAGGAAATAGGTTTAAAGCTGGGAAACTGGGCGTTTCCTACCCTTTCAATTTCTTTGTTTTCGACAATGAAAATGTCGCAATTATAAAAAATTAATGTCATAGCTTTTAAAAGAACAAAGAAAGTGCAATATTAAGACCATCAAATTCCTCCTAGATTTGACAAATGGTAATACAATTTCTCCCAACTTTCTAATTTCCTACACCAGAAAAGTTTGCATAAAATTCGATGTTGCGAGCTAAGTACCGCCAGTAAGTTTCCATTCCGATAAAACTTCTCAGAATGGGTAGGTGGGGTAATCAAATGTGAAAACTAAAAAAAACTTTGATATTTATTTCGCCGGATAAGTAGTGAATTTCTATTGCACAAAGGAGTGGGTCGAATCAAATCCCCTAGCAGGAGTGGGGCGTCTCTCGGGTGCCATAAGCGAGTTCTGAACTTCCCAGAGTATAAAGAAAACGGTATCTTGCGTGGGATAGTGAATTCAAACAACTTTAATTCCGCTAAATAAATTATTAAAGGGGGCGAATTTTATAGAGCTCGAGCTCGCACAAAGTCGTAAAGAATTTGTCGACCTTTAAGGGGATAATGAAAATTTTAAAGTTGAATCTCTCCTGCCCATATCAATATTAAAATGAGCTCGGGCTATTGTAAAGAGAAATCGAGTTTATTTTAAGAAGTAAGAATTTAACTATATGTTTATTTAGTTCAAAGTTAATTGTTATTTAATTAATTGGCATGCCATATTTTTCTCTCTCCATCCCTATCATTTGCTTCTTCTTCAATCCCCTTTATCCATCTTTTTCTTGGTATTTCTCTATAGTTTTTCTATATTACATTCGCTTCATAAACTTTTTTCATCAAGCATTCTTTACAAATGTCAAAAACATCTAAGTTATCGCTTTACTATGGTTCTTGGACTTTAGAACGGAAAAACATCAACACAGTTAAATAATTTATCTTGAAAAGTAAAACCCTTCACACACTTACTAATTACGATGTCACTGGTTAGTAATTGATTAAATTTTATCTATACAGGGTGTTAATGAACTTATGTCAAAAATTTAAAGCGGTGAAAAAGGAGCAAATATTGAGTTAAGTGTTGTCACAAACTTGTATCGTAAGTTTAAGGTCGTAGAGAAAAAAGCTAATTAAAAATGTGTTTAAAACTGATTTGAAATTGCTGAAATACGTGTATTTTATTGCGGATAATATTTACAAAAAATTCTGTAACACTTTTTACGAGATTGTAGGTTTCTTATGAAGCCGGACTGTATTCGAAAGTCAGTTTGTAATACACTGTTGTAGTGATTGCTGTGCTGTTTTTCGAGAGTACATTTAATAGCAGTATTTCCAGGTTTTCTTTTGAAAATGGCGCATTTATTTAGCAATCGCGAATATTATGATATGCTCAATTTATGTCGAAGCAAACGAAAATGCCCACAGGGCTTTTCAAGTGTACCTTTAAGATATCCTGAACTACGTGCCCCCTCACCGCGAACATTTAAACAGACAGCAGATTTAAACAAATTCATCTTGAACAGAAATCAAAGCAAATACAATTTTTTTTCAAGTCTCTCAAACATTAACGACCTTTCTATAATATTATTACAGTCGTGTGTTACGTGTACACTTTAATAAAGGAAAATTGAAGTTAATTTTCATAATGCCTTGCGGTTATTTTTTGTTTTCCGCTACTAGGTCACTTTATTTTAATAGGAATGAATTTCCCATGGAGATAAGATAAACGCTAGTCCCATCGGACACATTACTGTGATGTGAGTTTTTATATTCAAAAAGAAACTCACTGCTTTTAATCAGATATAAAATATCATAAGCTCTTTGTTCTTAAGGCCTGTTTACAAAGGTCGTTCTGGATGATCATCACGGATGAGTCATCAAACGTGAATAAAAAGTGAATACGTAAACAGTAGATGATCGTCTGAAATGAATGATGTAGAACCTGTTTTACTTTTTATTCGTCCGAGATGAACCCTAAAGGACGAAACAGTGACACATAGAGAAAGGGATAGTTTGGGTACGATCTTTCTCTCTCGCGCAGGCACGTGATTGGCTAACGCAACTCCCTCCACTCACGATTAGAAAGAGAGAGAGAGAGAGAAAGAGCGAGTCTGTCCTTACCTACATTTTATTTTAGTCTAGTTTAAACTAAATAGAACAGGAACTACTAGAAACAATTACATGCAATTAACGAAATATTGTAAAGAAAATGTAATTGACCCACAACTGAGTATGTAAACTATGTAATGTTATTTTCACTCAAACGCCCTGATATTCCAGGCAAACAAGTCCCGGCTACGTTTTCCGTGATATTTGGTTTAAGTCTCAAATAAAGTCCCTTTGTTTGAATATAATTATACAGAAACATAATTCACCTTTCCTGGCACCCGTGGCATGTGTTCAGTGTTTTCAAGATTTTCCAGAACTCCTGGCAGCTCGGAATAATTCCGACATAATGTGTACGTCCCTTATTATACTCTTCCATTATCAGCCTTGGCTCCTCCTCCTTACAACTTAATTATCTCATGAAAATATAACATCCCCGCTCTGCTAGAAAGCGCACAAGAGATCTTGCCGTAATAATATTTAATGTGGACATAGCTATTAAATTTAAAATGAATAATTTCGAATTACGGAGTCCGTATTAAGAACAATGGAGTAATTCATTCAGTTTTCATTCATTCTATCTCATAGACATACAAAAAAAAAATGAAACGTGAACAAGGTACAAGACAAAGTCCAAGCTAAGCCACAAGAGAATACACAAATCTGAAAAGAAATGTTGCACAGATGCCCACAAGAGAATTTGCTAAAGATCCTCCCTCTCCCATCCTCAAATCCTTTGATGAAATATTGAAAGCTGCCATTAAAAATGAGACTTTATAAAGCACAGTTACAATATATTCAACAGGCGCAATGAAAGAGTAAAAAGGGGCTTTAAATAAAATAGTTAGAGGCAATTAGCCAACTCCACCGTTAGAGTTTCAGGAACAACTAACCCTAGGTATTTCTTTTATGGCCTGTGAGACTCTGAATAATTTTAGAGATTCAAACATTAAGATTAGCTAGACATAAGAATATTTCCGAAGCTTTGGCAATGTCGCTTTAAGCTGAGGATGTCCAACAAGTATCTCAAGGCATTCAGAGCACGGTAAGACGGCTTGGACAAACAAGTGAACCACGAACGGCAGAGAAGACCGATGTTGAATAGCTTGCGAGATTTATTGGACAACCTTCAGAAAGGACAAACCCGTACTGATTCTACTATATTCAGAAGGCGAATAGCCATCCTTGATGAAAAGAGAACTAATTACGAGAAAACAGAATTCGATATTAATATTCAGGCACTGAAAAATCAATTATTAAAATTTTATCGGGAACTGGAAATTGAGAGGAGTGGTTGATTTAGAAAGTCAGAATAAAAATTTAGAAATTGGCAAGGCTGTACTCTTCAAAGGAGAAAGTTAATCCGGAATCTAATGAAACATAAAGCTTAGTTTGCTGTAAAAATTAAAAGTTGATAAAGAAAACACTATATGCTCTTTATGTTAAAATAAAGTCATTGGTTTAAGAAATCCAAATTGTTAGATGGGATTTTTACTTAAGCAAAAGTAATTTCGTGGAATTCAACCTTTAACTTATCCTGTATTTTCTCTTCAGAATGTATAAACAAAGAAAGACAAAAAAATTAACTTAATAAAATATTCTCGCATGGTATCTATATATTTATAATAAATACTGGTAGCTAATAGCCTTAGTTTTTACATGTAGATTGTTGGTAGTCAATGGTGGGAATTAAGGCCAAAACTCAAAGAAAACACAGGATCTTTTCTTTGTTGACGTTTCGTCACCTTTATTGTGACATATTCAGGATAGTTATAATAAATGGAAGCTGAATTAATTAAATGACATGCGTATAGAGGTGGTTCATTGGCCTGCTGTGCTTTGTGATTCTATATAACAAACACTAACACACGAAACAAACAATAAAGAAAACAAGTAATTCTTTAGCTCACAAAAGATTTTATGCAAATTAAATTTACTTACCTCTTGTTTTATATACTTTTCCAACGCGAATCGCATAAACAAATTATGAAGCGTATATTTGTACACACGGTGTGCGAAAGTTTCTTACTGACACGTTTTTCCACATTTCTTTGTAAACTAGAGAGTCGGAACTTGCAAACTTCACGAACTGACTGATCCAACATACGTGTTGTTTATACACAGCGCCCAAGTTGATTACCACCCGTTTGTTTGTAAACGGTGGAAAAAGAAAGACATTTTTTCTTACCGTGTCGACGGAACTGACTGAACTAATGTAATATTCAAACATTTGAAATTTTGTTCACAGGTGAGAAAATACCCAAATAAATAGAGAAAAAAATGCGCAGAATTTAACAGACTTCGAATTTTAAAGAAATACAAACAACTGTGACTATAAAAATTCGTTAATATATGGAAATGTATACAGGGTGTTACAAATTAGTAGGCCAACCCATTAACCGTATATTCTTTGGACTAAAATAAAAATAATAGGACATTTCTTATGTCACTTTTCATTTCGGAGCCATATTTTTAAAATACAGGGTGTCAAAATTAAAATTTAAAAAATTATTTTTATTGATAACTTCTGTGATTGTAGAAATTTAGCAAATATGTTAATCTTATGTCGACACACTTTTTGTATAATGTTGGTTTAAAATATCAAAGCGTCAATGGAGGGGAGGGGGTTGCAGTATATAGAATATTTTTAACTCTCTGGTAAGATTTTGATTTGGGGCTTCGTTTACGGATATTGTAACTTTTTTGGATACGCGACATCGATTTACCTTTGGGATATCAAATGTCTGTTGATAACTGACGAGGCAACATTTACACGGAATTTAACTTTTATAATAGCTACATAGCCTATAAGAAATAGATCTTAACGAAATCGGAAGGATCTTCGCAACTGTCTACGTCAAATTTAAGATTGCGATCTATGAAAAAATATATTGTATATTCGTGTTTGAAAACCGAAATTTTGCAGTAGGTTATTATTTTATTACCTGAAATGTTTTCATTAAGAATGCAAACATTAGGTGTTTTCATGCCTAAACGGATAATGAACATGAACGAATATTTGCTAATTTTGACGATTCTCAAAATAGTTGCAAGATATGCAAAGTGTTGTGTTTAAAATAAATGTTAGGTATAGTCTTTCCGATCTCAATTGAAGACCAAAGAGCTAGGCGGTATATACCAGGATTGGTCGCTACACAGCAACTCGGCATTGAAATATTTGAAAAATTTGTTCCCGCATTTATTTAGCCGTACTCATATACAGGTCTGGTTGCCCAGTTGAAGAATGAGCGCGGGCAAACGGCGAACGAACACAGCCGCACTGGGCGACTGGGCCATAAATTTCAGTTGTTGACAAATTGTCTAGCGGTGCAGTGCAACAATGCGGAATTTGGTGTGATTCAGGTATTTTTAATTTATTATAGGAATTTCCGAAAATTTTCAGTAATTTTTGACAGACTGTATTTAGGTGAAAAATTGTCGTATCGGGAATTAAAAAATAGCATTTTGAAGCTCTAAGATTCTAGTTTATTTTAGATCTTTCGTTCGGAATTTTTTAGGAGCTACGGTTATTATGCAATTCTAAGATATAGCGTGACAAAAAAATTTTGCAAATTTTCTTTTTTTTTTCTAAGTCCACGGACTTAGACTGGTCGTACAGAGAATTGAAGGACAGTTTCGAAAACTGGAATAAATTTCCTATAATTTTTTTTTTCATCTTTTACACGAATTTTAAAAAACAGGGAAAATGAGAAATATTTATGAAATGACAATTCGATATACCCAGATGAACCCTGTGAAGTTTCATCTCGATTTAGCGAATCGTTTCTTTGTTTCAAATAGTCAAAATTTTAAAAAAAATTAAAGGGTCACGTTTTTTGAGCTTCATAATGATTAAATTGAAAATCACATTTTTTTGAGGTTTTCTCGCTTTTTTTATCGCAAATAACATTTAAATTAATGAAAAAAAAAAAAAAATTGGAAATCTTTTTACTTCGAAAGTTTTTTTGTTTTTTTTTTTGGAATACCTTCCGGACATTAAAGAAAACAAAATCCAATTGTTTCCAGCACGATTCGGCTTTTTCGTCCTATGCTTCTGTTCATCAACTTTTAATTAAATTAAAATTAAAGTTGATGACCCAAACCAGATTTCAACCCCGATTCATACCGTTTTTTGAGACAAATTTCTAATTAATTTTTGTGCAGTCTGTAATCATTTAGAAAACTGTTTTTTTTTTAAATGTCTAAAAAAAAATTTTTTCGTCAATTTAAACGTTATTTGCGGAAAAAATGTGAGAAAACCTAAAAAAAATTTTTTTTTCCATTTTAATCATGATTATGAAGTGTTTAAGCTCAAAAGTTTGACTGTTTGAAACAAAGAAACGGTTCGCTAGATTGAGATGAAACTTCACAGGGTTCATCTGAGTATATCGAATTGTAAAAGTCATGCGTAACTTTAGTCATTTCGTGAATATTTCTAATTTAGCCGTCAATTTTCTAGAAAATCATAAATTACCCTTTTTTTCTGTTATTTAAAATTCGTGTAAAAGATGAAAAAAAAGTCCGAAAAGTTGTGACAGCATGTTATAGGAAACTTATTCCAGTTTTCGAAACTGCCCTTCTGTACAACCATTTGTCGCCGAGATATCAATGATTAAAGACAAAAGGATCCTTTTCCATTAAAAGTCCAATATTTCGATGAAAAATGGTCGTATCAAAATTTAAAAATAGGAAATGGAAGATGAATAAACAAGCTATCTGGTCCATGCAATGGCTTAGCTGAAAAAAAATTTTCCAAGTCCGTGGAAAAAGAAAGAAAATTTGAAAAATTTTTTTGTCGAGCTATTAGAATTGCACAGTAACCGTAGCTCCTAAAAAATAAAAACTAGAATCTTAGAGCTTCAAAATGCTTTTTAATTTTTTGCATTAGTGAATATTGTTAGCCAAATGCACATATAATAGAAAATTCTACACATTGTATAAAAATTTTATTATTTTTTACTTTTAGCAGAAAACTATTTT
Organism: Anoplophora glabripennis; assembly: GCF_000390285.2. Lineage (NCBI taxonomy): Eukaryota > Metazoa > Arthropoda > Insecta > Coleoptera > Cerambycidae > Anoplophora > Anoplophora glabripennis. The sequence goes on along the minus strand of NW_019416219.1, from coordinate 1,860,641 downwards.
AGGGGTGCATATGAAACCCATTAAATTTTATTGCTAGGCGTTTTTATACTACTACGACTATAACGCTCCGAAGAAATAGAACACCTTGTATAGTTGAAAGTAATAATAATAAGGAAATTCATTTGATATATTTTTTAGTATTATTGGTATTACCAGATCTCCGGAAGAATCTTACTTGAGACACTACATATATATTAGGAGCCTCGGCATTCAAGACCTCCGTGTATAAAATATGATCTCCGCCCCACACCTGTGTCACATCTCCCACCCATGCGGAAAAATAAAACGTAAATAATTTCCAAGGCGTGCATTTTATCCCTTTTGACAGCATCTTCGCTGAGGGATGAATCCACTCCGCACATACATTATTCATCAGAATTGCGGAGTTCTTTATATTTTAATCCGAAAAGTTCCACGTGAATTTTATCAAAGATGCGCCATTAAGAATATTAAACGGAACAAAAAAATAATGTATTGTCATTCGTCTCGCACAAAACATCTTATATAAGCTCTCCTTATAAAGAACTCTATCCGGCGTAAGCTTTTGAGGAATGAAATACACAAGGTGTATAAAAGCGATATTAGACACGGCGTGCGGAGAGGGAAGATATTTCTTTCGGATGGAAGCGGTAAAAAATTGTTTTTGAGGGAACGCGACTATATACCGAGTTATGAACGTTTGGGAATTATTTCTAACGCTGTACAGGCGTTAGGCTAAATCACGTTTAATAGACATTTTAAAATGTGTAAAATATACATCTAGTATTTTTCTAAATTAAACTAGCGTATAGTTTTAAATTCGACATAATTGAAAACATGCTTACAAAAATCCAACAGATACAAATTATTATTTACTGAAATAGAATTAAATTAATGCAAAGCTTGGTTGCTATCTTAAATGAATGTTGAATGAAAAAATACTTTGCTGATCTTGAACTGCAGTCAAAACAATACATATTTCACTAAAATATGTTTTAAAGTAATTTCCTCAATAGGGTGAAAAATACAGTAATTGTGCCTCAACCGGGTGATTATTATGTGATTTTAAGGTTAACAGTTACATTGGAAACTTTAATATGTACTTACAACTTGTTCGTAATCTGTACTACAAGAGAAAATATTAAAATAACAAACACATATACCACTGAACGTAGCAAAAATTATTTATCTTATACCATTGCGGTTGTAGATATAGTAATGCATGAAGACCATTAATCAAACTTATGTCATTTAAATATGATAGTTTTATTCATATTATTGGCGAAATTACGAATTAAACTAATACATGTTTGTTATTTTAATATTTGCAACGATTTATGCTATAATATTTAACACTTGCAGAACAATTATTCAATTTGCCACGAAAATGGGATTATGGAAGCATTGTTTATGGCACGGTTTTAAACATGCTGATAACATCAACATTTTGTTGATGAAATAATGCGAAAAATTAACTGAATAACTAAGTAACCAAAAGAACCTCATAAAATATTAATGAAGTTTTATATCTGCGCTTTTTTTCCCTGTTTATTCGAGTATTTTACCATGTGACAAACATTTTTAAAAATTAACGAAAACTGTTTTAAGTCTAGAAAAATTAGTTTCACGTTGTTTTTATGTCTAAAAGTATCATATTGAAATAAGCCAACAAACAAAATATCAAAGTACTATCATTATTTCATTTAATTTTTGTTAATTTTTGTTTATCTGCGTCCATAGCTAGAGATGTTAGCATGCTATTTTGTTATTTCTTTTACTTTCAATATTGACAACTAACAGAATTGATGAACAAATGGTTAAATTAGAGAAATTTTGACTAATTCAATGTATATTCAGTTCCCAAAGAGAAATCGGAAATATTTTTGTTAGTTTGGAGATTTTCTTGAAAAATTTTTAGATTTATTTACAAAACTTAGATTATGGAATCAGATTTTTTAATGCAAAGTTTCGTCTTTCAGAAACCATCATTGAATTGATATTTTTTTAAATATAAAGGCATTAATATTAATATAATGTTATTGTTTAGTGACTTTTCGGACTAGAAAACTCGTCGTCAGTCTTATTGTTCTTCAAAGATGTTGGTACCTGCTTATTCAGAAAGCTTTCATAAATTAGCAAAATATGAACAAATAGTAAAACCCTAACGAGACAACTAACATTAATATAAAAGTTACAAGAGATATTGAAATCACTTGATATTTTCCCCGAACTTTTACAGTTTTTATTCTAATACAAATTTTAGTTTGTTTAGAATTCGTGTATTTTTTATAACTTATACAGGTTCCTGAAATATAATTACAAACAAAGATATTTCGAGGATATTGTATTTCATATTTTTCTAATATATAAAAGCTTTTAAAAATATTTGCAGGTGTATTAAAAAAAACGAACTGATGGTTGTTGAAAAATGAATGCTGTTATACAAATCTGATTCGATATTCGAATCGAGAACCATAAATGGCATAAAAAAGTACTTTTCTATTTCCGTAAAACTCTTCAAACAAACTATAAAACAAGAAAAGCGAAGTCTAAAAATTTCGCATTTTTCAAAAACTTACAAGAATATTTTCGGTTTCTGTCACATAATATAAATTTTTACACAGTATACACATAAATGTCTAATAGTCATTTTATTCCAATCACTTTTTAATTAAATTGTTATTTAGAAAGCCTTGAAAATATCTATAAATCAATATCTCAGTTTTAACTACATATAGGAACCTTAAAAATTATGAGATAGGTATACAGGGTGTACAGAAATTAATGCAACGAAATTTGGTCAGAGATTCTTAAGACAAATTTAGGGGACCCCTATTTTTTATTTTTGTCAAATGGCCATCTCTTTCGGAGTTACAGCCCCCTGAAATCCGTCCCTAAGAATAATCTTTTTTATATCTCAGAACCCTGTTGTACGAGAATTACTAAATTTGGTACACAGGGGAATCTTTTTGGCGGGGAACCCGTCAGTCCCCTTGTCTTTGGAACCAAAAAAATTTGGTCGCATATTTGAATTTCTTAAAAACTATTAGTCCATTAGATGAAAGCCAACTTTTTGTTCCTTGATATTTTTATCGTAAAATGTAATGTTTTTAAGAAAAATGGCGAATCACGATATGCATTCGATCACATTTCGACATTTTTCTGGAAAACAGTGCGGTTTACAAAAAAGTATCAAGAGACAAAAATTTTTGTAAATTCAATGGCAGTGTTCTGAGATATAAAAAAAGACTATTCTTAGGGGCGGATTTCAGGGGGCTGTAACTCCGAAAGAGAAGGCCACTTGGCAAAAATAGAAAATACGGGTCCCATAAATTTGTCTTAAGAATCTGTGACCAAATTTTGTTCCATTAATTTCGGGACACCCTGTAGAGGCATGAATAGTAAGTGGCGAGCCCTGTATATAAAAGGCATTTCATCAATACGTTATGAAAGTATAGTTTCCGTTTTATATTCCGATGTTAGGGTGCCACAGAAGCCCTAGGAACTTTTTACAATGTAGGAAGGCAGTTTACTCACATTTCTGAAGTCAATAAGCTGGGTGACAAGTGTGCCGTCGGACCTCTGGAATTCTAATGTGACGGTGTCGTCGGTGACGTTCGCCGAAATGTTCTCCTGGACGACATCTCCGCCCTAGAAATTAATTCGGGGTTAATTGTCTGAACGCTGAAACTTAACCGTTTCATTACATCAAGGCGGCAGGCGGGTCCGCAAAAACTCTTTTAAGAATTCACTTCTATCCGAGGAGCGATTAAAGTCACAAATAAAGCGGGAATTAAACCGTTTATTTAGGCGGTACAGTCTGCGGGGTGAGCCAAAGGCTTGGGGTGGTGCAAACATTGCGGAACACCTCGCTAGGTAGGCCGAGTTTTACTAATATTGAATCGGTTATTGTATAAGAAAACATACCCACATTGTACTATAATTAAACTTCGTACATGATTACCAAGTCACGTGATCGTTGAGCATAGGCAACCAACATTGCACGACTGGTACTGTCACATAAAATTCCATAAGCCTCAGTGAAGTGAGAGTTGAAGAGGTTACAGATGTAATTAAACAAAATTGTTTTTAAAATTGATTAGCGTGAACTGTTGATATTAGACTTAACACATACAATACAAAATACTTTTGTTTCTTCGTTGAAATGCTTTCAAATTTATTAAAACTAAACTATCAAACTTCATTTGTTAACGAACAAATTGAAAATCTCTATCGACAATTTATTTACGGCTATGTACTTCGTGATAATTTACTTAAAAGTTTCTTGCGAATACGAGACACCGTTGACAACTTTCTGAATATGACTGGCTCGCATTTAGTAATCAATCCCAGGACCACTGTTCTATAGGCAAATTGCTTGCTCTGTATGGCCCGGGAAACTAAATACATGGATTAAAACTTATTCATAACTGGAAATTGCTCTCCCAGAATCAATATGTATTTAGAACAAACTAGGAATATTCTCTACGCCATACTGAAATGATGAACATAATTTAACGATTCTGTTTGTCACAATTTTAAACAAGGTAACTAATGGAAACGTTCCATTGTTAAACTTCATCCAAAATAAATAAAACTATGTGCTGCCAGGGTTATGTAGTCAATGAGTTGGTTTTAACAATCCATATATTGTATGTTCATATGATATTTACAGTAGACATGGAAATATTGCCGAAATTTTGATATGAAAATAATAATATACTTTTTAACTTTTTAATCAGGAAACTTTATTACCTTAGTTTCAAGTGAAACGAACAATTTATAGTTATTATTACGGAAATGATGCCTGTCGATGCTGCGAATTGCTAAATTTGAAAATTGGTGACGTACAGGACGTTGGAATTTTTGGATCTTGCAAAAAAAAATTTTTTCAAGTAACACCGTATCGCGCAATCTTAATGAATATCATGAAACAAAATTTTTCGAAATTTTTTTCGATCTTATTTTTGGTGTACGGACTTGAAAAAAATTTTTCCAACTTAACCACCTTATGGATTAGATAGGTTGTTCATTTAGCTACAATTTCTTTTTTCTTTTGGTCTCGATACGACCATTTCTCGCTGAGCTATCGGACTTTGAATGAAAATGGATCATTTTCTCTTTGTTCGTCGATATCTCAGAAACCAATGGTTGTACAGAAAATCGACGGTGGGTTTCAGAAACTTGAATGAATTCTCTACAAGGTCCTGGCACGGTTTTTTAGAAAAAAAATTTGTATCCTTAACATGAAATAGGGGTCTTCTAGAAAATCACGTGCCACATTGAGAATATTGGGAAAATGACTAATGTTAAGTGTGCCTTTTACAGGTCATTGTACCCCTAAAAGCCCTACAGAGTTTCAATTCGATCCATCAAGCCATTTTTTTGTTTCATTCGATTGAATTTTTTAAAAAATTAAAGGATCACGTTTATTTGCCTTTAAATGTTCATAATTTGTAAAAAAATAAAAAAAAAACATTTTTTTCACGATTTTTTTACATTCTTATTGCAGAAAGCGTTTGAAATTATGAAAAAAACAAAATTTTTTTATTGAAAAATTTTTTCGAAAATTAATTTTTTTGAGCCGATTTTCAGAAATTTTTTTTCTACTGAAGAAAAGGTGGTTTAAAAAAAACTGTTTGTTTTAGTGTTCCGTAAATTCGGAAAAAGAGTTTTATGAATTCAGAAGTATCGCAGCAATAATCTCTGAAAAGGGTGTAGATCGAGGTCAATATACGGTTAAAGGTATCAACTTTTTTAAATTTAATTAAAATTCGGTCAGCATAATCACGAAATGAAGTAGGGGAATCGTGTCTAAAATGCTTGGGGATTACTGAGATAAATTTTCTGGAGTGAATCCAACGAAAAAATGTTTCAATAAATTAAAAAAAAAATATATTTTTTTTCATAACTTAATAATAATAAATAGTTTGATTATAGAAAATGTCTTTCATACCTACAGATGTAAATTAAGTCGAGAATCCCATAGCAACAATGTGTTAATTTTACATTTTCCCCGCTCACCCGCCCTATAAAAAATAAGCACAATTTTTTCCCGCCTCCCTCAAATAATATTCCCTAATTAAAAATACAAAAGGCGGCTCCATTTTTCCTTTACAACCAGCCGACATCATTTACTTTTCATTTTTTTATATTAATTAAAATAAAGCCACAACAACGTAGGGAGAAATGAGCTTTCGCGGAACTGGATAATGCAAAAACCGCTTAATGAGCCGTAGGTTAAAGCACGGACAATAACTCTCCCTGGTGATGTTTAAGACGGGAATTTTTCATGCGCCCTCATGCTTTAAGCCAACTGCACCGCCAAAGTGGCTCGTAATGATAATGCTCCATGATAATAACAATATTGACGTGTAATAAACACGGTAATGTAACAGATATTCAACAATATAGAAATGCTATTATGGTGGCGATTACCTATAATGCAAGTAACTAAAACAACCATTAAGTTTATGTTTTGTGTGGAAATAAAACTAGTGGAAAATAATGATGAAATACCATAAAACGTAATTATCCAAAAAGGAGAAATTTCCTATATAAAAATACAGACAATTCATAGCATTTTTACTGAACTCAAAATATCTAAAACCAAGGAACATACAGATTTGTGACGAATTTATAAGGCTTGCTCTAGAAATTCAGCCAGGATTATACGGGTCTTATTAATTTCAGGATTAACACAAGACATATTACGGTCATATTCATTTAGGTAATTCTAGATTTTGGACTAAAGATAAAGCATACTGATATGATAATGTACAACTATTTTTAGTAAGTTTAAAGCCTTATTAAATAGAAAGGAAAATATAAACCATGAGTCATCTACATCACATATTTAAGTATAAAATATTCGCCTTGTCATTTCCAATATTAATGAAAAAAAACTAGCTACCTGAATTCCCTTACAGTTAGGGACGCGAGCGCGAACATAGTCTAAAATTTCATAAAAAAACTGTAAAAAGCTGAAATATTCTTTGCCCTGAGAGAAATGAAATACCTGTGCTATCATTTCCACCATACCTTTCTATAAAAAGTATGTATCAAAGAATACGCCAAAATAGGAAATGCAGTTTGTTCGGGCGAAGGGTGCTTTGTCTCGGTAGCGGAGATGCCTACATTATTGCCTTTTTATGTTACGTTCTTGCGTTTTTTTATGGCTAAATACGTTGTACACTCGCCTTCCCTTATTACTTCCTGAATTTTACATATCAATTTGTGTCGTCTACTTCCCCAGTGGAAACCTCGCTTCATATTAAATTCTTTTTTCTTTTGTTAGATCTAAAAAACAAGAATGAAACAGTCTTGTCATAAAATTTCAATTTTAGGGAAAATGAATTTCGCCACGAACAAGTATATCTTTAATATTGCGCTTTTTCATAAACGGATTTGTTGATATCACAACAACTTAAAAAACAGATTCTTGTTGAAGTGGTTAGATAAAAGGCATTTTGAAAATAAGTTGTCTTTTGTCGAAAGCTCTGTTTATGTTGTTCACAACGGATTAAAAACGCATTAAAAACTAGGTTAATGACCAATATTAGGATAGGGCGTACATTCTCGAGCATCACTGTGCACTTTTATAAATCCTACCCCTCACGTTATGTCTGATTAGCTGTAGATCAATAATAACTCGGCATACTACGTGACTGAATGATTTTTGCAAAATAGAGATGACAGTCCTTTACAACAGCGAGTTAAATTAAACTTCCAATTTTAGAATGCTTTTATTAATGTTTGATTTAGAGCCATATGGGGCTAAGAGATAAATGAACATGCACGTTCCAAATTTCACAAATTGGAGTTTGATTTCGTTCGTTGTAAATTGGAAGAATATCCACCTCGATATCTTTCGACGTAGATTATATAAACATGAAACTTTCGTTATATACAGGTTGTCCCGTTCATGTTTCAAAAAAACTTGTGTGCAATTTCTTTATGGAAAAATAATAGGGGTAGTTCATGTAAAGTTTTTTTCTTAGATGCCCTGTTTTCGAGATACAGTGTGTTGAAGTTGTTGCTTTCCAAATGGTTTTCCTTAGTTGTCTTTAAATCTGCTAAAGATAAAAATGTCAAAATTTGTACACGAGTAAATATCAACTATGCGTTAAGAATAATGTACAACCGGTTTCTTTCTGAAAAGCAGTGTCGCCGATACAGGTAAATTGGAGGGGTACAATCGTAAAAAGAATATGTTAAAAGTCAAAATTTATTACATTTCTAAACGGTTCTGTAAACTCTAAAGCATACTACAAAAAAGGTATACTTGTCGAAATTTGGTTAAATAAACGGATAGTTAAATTGTTATCTATAATTACGTATTTGTAAAGTACAATATGGGTTATGGCAATTTATTTATCCGATCAGTGAATCAATCGAGACATAAATTACTGTCTATAAAACAGATCTGTGTAGACACCACTGTGGCAGTTTAGTAGTTTACGTCTGTGTAAAAAATTACTCAATAATAGTTAAATTTAAATCGTATTAGAGAAAAAGTCAACTCTAAATTGGTTTTATATACTCAGAATAGAGTATAACTCAATTTGAGTATAACTCACTCATTTCTGATGCAATAGTTTCACTCAGTTGTAGTCATACTGATAGAGTGAAAATTTCAGTCGGAAATTGATATTGATTGAGTAAAATTGAGTGAAATTTTAGTAAATTTATTTTGTCTGGTGTGTTCAATATTGTTTTACTTTCCTTGGATTGTGACTTTCATCTAAATCTGTTTCAAAACCCCATACTTTAACCTCTCACTTTTAACCTCACTTTACTTTATATATTTTTTTATTCGACGCCCTGTAACATCTAAATCATTTTACTCTTGCCGAGAATCATCCTGTATGCAAAATGTAGTAGTCACAAAAAGTATATTTAGTTTACAACTTTGTTCTAAATAAATTGGTTAAAATGGAGATATATTTTATGTACAAAATAAACTGAAGCTTTACACATTTTTCATACTTAAAAAACCAAGAGAAGGGGGAGCTGAACCTGCAGAGCTCTTAATCCCGCAAAAACAATATCGCCAACGCCTTCCCTCCGGTCTATACTTAAGATATAAAGATCAGCGAAGTTCTACAACTCGGTTATAAGCTTATTATTTTTAACCCCTTTCACCATTTTATCCTCTACATTAACAACCCCTTAAGCGCACTTTTATATAGCATTAGCACCGAGGCATCATATTTTCCGGCAAGTTAAAAAGTAGATCCAACTATGTCAAACTTCGCTGCGAATCGTTAGCTCTTGGTGGGACGGAGAACATGCGATAAACGCTGCCTTTATATTCGGTATGTTGTAATGATCTTCCCAAGCCGAAAAATGCCAGTGTACATGAAAATACGGCCTCATAATTAGTTAAAAGGTGTTTAGTGCTTTGTATTTTATAGTTATTTCGAAATAATCTATTGGAGATTATATATTAAATATACTTATAATACATAAAAAAATAGTCTACATAAATTACAACGAATTTTTCTCAATTTTCTGGTGTAATGTAAATCCGCTTAGACTTTTATTTCATTGTGCCTCCGTAATAATTCCTCTACACATCGGATTTAAACTGTGACAAATATGAGATGATGTTCTTAAGCGCAATACACGCAGGCTAAGCAAATCCGCAGTTTTAAATAAAACTAAACGAAATTTGTTCCTTAGAAAATTGGAAAGCAAAGTAATGCAAATTTCCATACGAATATAATTGTATAGTAAACTTTTATAATACGGTTTATAATAACAAGTTCTCCACCGCGGCTAAATTGTATTTTTATGTTAACTTCAACCTCACCGCTATTACTCTATAAAGCACGAAGTTTCGCAAAAAAAATCCATTCGGTAGTTTGCCGGAAAGCTTGGAAGCTTTCCACTCTATGAAAATCTAAGCAGAAAATCCGCTTTATAGACGCGACTTAGAAAATAAGGTCACGCCGGAGGTGCGAACTTTGTTACAGCTCCCCGAATACTTAAAACTGATCTGCAATACAAATTTCTCATAACGCCGACTTATTATCCCCGTGGTTGTTCGACTTATAAGTGTTATTCTATTCGACTTTTTCGAAATTTTAATTTCTAATCAGGAATTCGGTCGTAATCTCCTAGCGAGACCGTGGTGGCTTTGGAGAATTTCTTATAAAACGATAAATTTGAAAAAAAAAAACAAATTCGAAACTTCCAGGATTGTGAGGCAATGCAAAAGATATGGAAGTCGTGCATAAAGATATGGAAATTGAAGTGGAGAAAATGCACGTGTTGATAATACAAAATATGGCTCAATTATTTTCTTAACTGTTTTTAAAATTCTCTAAATGTCATTTTTAACGGAAATGAAATGGAAAATGATATCTGGGGTATATATACAGGGTTTTCAAAAAGTTTGGAACTCCCCCTCTATCTCAGAAATACTGCTCAAACAAAAAAATGATTAGGACAAAAGTTGCAGGGTTTTGAGCGAACAATCCAACGGTGACCTTTACCATGACCTTCAAGGCCATTTAAAGGTCAACCTGAAAATTTTAAAAGGAACCGTATATTTTCGACCCCGGAAATGGAAAAATTGGAAATATTTATGTTCGGACATGACCTTGACCAAGACCTTCAAGGTCGTTTACAGGTCAAGTCGATTTTTAATAAATGACCAGATATTATTCGTTCTTTTCATTTCCGGGATCAAAAGTATACGGTTCAATTTAAAATTTTCAACTTGACCTCTAAATGACCTTGAAGGTTATGATCAAGGTCACATTCGAACGTAAAATTTTCCGCTCTTACCATTTCCGGGCTCAAAAGTATACGGTTCCATTTAAAATTTTCCGCTTGACCTCTAAATGACCTTCAAGGTCATGGTCAAGGTCATCGTTTTGAAGAACAATAAAACTCACAACTTTTAGGCATATTTATAAAATTCCAACAAATAACAACCAAGTTATAGATAATTAAAAAAAATGCTGTTTTTCACGTTTTTTTATGTTGTTTTGCAATAACTTTTAAACAATTTATCCGATTTTAATCTATTAGGCGGTATTTTGTAGGTCTTTTTAATGCGCATACTGATTTTCGACCCAAATTGTTAAAAAAAAATGTTGCTAATGAAAAAAATTGACTCACGAGATGAGACACCTTTTCTACTGCCTGCACATTCCAACAATAAAATAGCAGACGTCAATTTATCGATATTCAAATATAATAACAAAAGATGGCTCTGAAACCAAACAAAATGTTTACGCTGACATTGTCCAAATATAATTACAAGTGTTGACAATGTCCACCAACCACTAACATTAACACATGCTTCTACTCGTCTCTTCGTCGACTGAAGTACACTTATTCAAGAATATTGTAGTTTTACGAACATAGTTTTATATGATTCTATTACATGATTTCTTATAGATCCTCAATTCCTCAATGAATCAGTGTTGTATGTACAAAAATTTTTTTAATGTCTCCAAATGACAGGGGATATAAGTCTGGTGACCTAGAAACCTATACAGTTCAGATATTCATGAGTTAACTAAAATGAATTGAGCTACAAAAGGTACCGCAGATTAAGTGGTACAACATCAAGGACTGGCAGTAGATTTTTAAAGACATAGTATGTTAATACATAGATACATACGGTAGATACGTAGGTACGTCAAGTAGAGTAATCTCCAATAATACTCATAGGTTTAATGAAAAATTATGTAGATAATTAACTTCTCTTGTAGCGAAAGGATCCTTTGCTGTTTTGTCGGCAGAAATTTCCTATTGGGCAATAACACTCTTTAAATATAGCACCGAAAAATTAAAATCACATTATTTTATATGGAATAAATTACTGAGAATGCCAGGAGATGTCAGCTTAGTTGTCTTTTTCTTGTTTTAGTGAATTGTAGATAATTCTTCTGAATCACTTATTAACAATGAAGAATCTCATACTTCCGTTGCCTTATTTTTTTAATTTTAGGTTCTTGCGGATCAATTGTACGAAAGATCTGACCAAATCCAACAATCCACGTTCAAACGGTGGCTTTAAATTCGATTTTAATTAACTCACTTGAAAATATAAGTGATAATTGATTATCGTTTTTAACTGGTCTAACCCCAGAACAGTCGAACAGCGGTAAATGGTATATTAATATCTAATTAAACTGTGTAAATAACGAATACATAATGCAAATTGTTGGCATAATTAATCAATTTAAATAAGGCTGGTAACGTCATAATGGAATTTCGAACTGGGCAAGGCCAGTCACGTGGTAAATTGTTCATAAACAATGCTTGTGCTACGTAAACAGCAACAATAGGTAGCCGATTTATTCACATTTCTTAAATAGTTATGTATTCAGTGTTTCCAAGAACATAAACAGTATTCTATTTTAGCAGCTATATTTTCAAACCTATAAATAATTTCTATAAATATGAAAATCTATATTTACACTGTAAAGAAAACGGTGTGAGTGAAGGCAATGAAGGTACTTTGATAATTTTACACATTCGTGATAATATTTGAACTAAAACTGAGCAGTTTCACTCAAATATAGGTACCCGTTAAATAAATTCTGCATATAAACTCTTGCACTTGTAGCTAAATCGGAGTAAATGTCCTCATTATTGAGCGATCCCACCCTATTCTATAGTTGTCGTGCGTTGTATTTGTCTATTCCCGTCGTCCCCATATTAGGTCATCTCGTGGCGTGGCGTATGGCTTGTACCGCTGGACAAGTGTCTGTTAATTCGTTATTTTGGTGAAAATTATGTTTAAATGCAGTGGTTTGATTACAATAATTAAAAACAACAATATATTGAAACTTTTTCTGCCGTACCGGGACTTTTGGATAGCCCTGTATATTCAACTTACTACGGAAGGCTATATCTATTATGCCGAGTGTGATTTTGTTTGAGCACCCTGTACCGACTATAAGCGACAGTCATATTAGACGCAGCGAACGGTTAGACAATGAAGTTTAACATGGGATGGGGCATATATCTTCGCGAACGCAACTCGGGGACGTTAAAATATCGCAGCTATTTAAACGGAATCATAACAGCAGCTTGAGTAATTATGCTCATATACAGCCATTAATATCCTCCCACTTGGATGAGCGAATGACGAAATTAAATGTACGTACAATGGAATCGATTCATGAAATTTAAAGGAAAGCACCGCGACGCAATAAGATTGAGGAGAGGTATTAATTCCGACCTGGAATATTTAATTAATTTATAAGTGGATTTGGGTTCTCGCAACTCCTTTAAGCATCCAGACGATTTTTCATTGTTGGGTAAATCTTTGGGACAAGACAAGAACAAGTTTTTGAGTGACGATTATTCATTAATTTCCGGGTGAGGCCGTGGAACCGGTTAAGACGTTGAATAAATAACAAATTTCTTTCAGACGGGGCTCTTCAAATAAAATGTATAAGGCATAAACATTCGAACAATTAGTCGGCATTTCATTGTTGTGTTATTCTTTCCATCCACTCCATCAAATCCAGCCTTTTCTTTACAGTTACAGTAAAATACCAATCCGCTTTTTAATTCATACTTCATTTTGCAAAGCAGTGCATTATCGACTTACACCCACACTTTTTATTCATAAACGAGAATTTAATCTTTATATAGTTCCCATTCCTGGGTATCGAGTCACGTGTAATAAAGTTTTATAAAATATATTGAGTTCCTTATTTCTCGCTAATAGATTCCCGATTCAATTTGCGAAACGCCACCTATGATTTATTGCAAAGCAACTTGTGAGCGTTATTATTTTAGCCGATACTCGACTTTGCTGCTAAAAGTATTCTCTTCAATGAATAATTCCGCAATAAATTTTGTCAAAAAGTGACAAAGCTCTACACAGACAAGCGTATGATTGAAATTGAACTAGTAGAAACTATAGATTTCATGTTTTATTGGGCGTTTCAAGCAAAGACCAAAAAAACGCGGCACATTTGGAAGACCAGATAGGATTCGTGATTCCGCACATTGTCTCGTCGTGAGCTCAAACAGACCACTAAAAATAAATTGGCGTATCCCCAAGGTGGTCATTAGAAGGCGAATCGCGCTTGGCTGGCCACTAGGACACATGCGGAATATTTAATGGCTTGCATAGCCCACCGAATTAATCACTTATAAGTGTCTCCACTTAGATAATTGCAAACCCATTGCCGCATATAAAGCCCCTATTTTCCGCGGACAGAACCCAGGGCAAAGGTCCGTTCTGGGTTAAAATGATATCGGATAGGTAGCGGGCAATCGGAAACGCTGTCAATAGTCGGCAGAAATCGATGACCGTTCTTTAAAAATAACTTTCTGCTACCCATTGGAACGTAAATTTCGCAAGTGCTAAACGGCCTTGTAATATATATTTCGTAGGATGACACGGTTTATCAGTGACATTTATATCGTTTATCGTTTTAAATTCATTCAGTCGGATTTGGAGAGCAATTGGCGCGAGGATCATCCGGATATAAATCCTTTGATATGCCTTATGTGGGGCCATATTTCATCCCCCCGTGTTCCAATTCCAGTAATTAATATGTGTCGGCGGAAATCACGATAATATCTGCGATTTTAATATACGCCCACTGATTGATACGGCGTACAACTAAAAGCGAAGAATTTATATAACAAAAGGGGATAAGATACACGGAGAAAACTCTTATTGTGTCTTCAGTTATAAACATATATTTGATTGCTTCTTCTTTAAATCTGCATCAATACTAGAACGTACTTTAAAATAGATTCATTCATTTTACTCATATGTTATTATATTTAAACTAAAACTGAGTACTTTCCCTCAAATATAGGTCCTATATAACTCCTTAAATAAATTCTTCACGTAAACTGGTATTTGGTGCACTTGTACCCAAATCAAAGTAAATGACTTCATTACTGAGTGATCCCATCCTTTTTCATATCCAGACGCATTATCTTTGTCTGTTCCCATCGTCCCATTAGGTTTTCTCGTGACTGTGGCGTGGTGGATAGCAGTATGGCGTAAGGTGTGTTTTGGAGTTGGACTAGTATCGGTTTATCTGGTTATTCTAGTGAAAATTTTACACCTGTCATTTTAAGCCAATTACATACTGTAATTTCGACAGTTGCTCATGGCAACCTTCAAATTTTTCGGAGATGTTTTTCCTCCTAGGCAAACAAAATTAATAAGTGGAATTTTTTTTTGACAGCTATCATATGGTTCAAAAAGCAGTACCTATCCAGAATTTTGCTTTGTAATGTTTTTATTTATTTTAAAATAATAAATAGTTACAAATAATTATTTACCAAATATTTGTTACGAGATTTCTTCTATTAACGCTAAATGTTTTTGAAATTGTGGCTGGAACTCTTCTCTTCACAACAAAGAGTAACGATGTCTGTGTTTCATAAAATATTTGTAATAATTTGATGAAATTTTGTTCTGCTGAGCCCTGGTTTTACGTAAAAAAGGTGGGATATCTTCCTCCAGAATCTTTTGAATAGCTGCGAAAACGTTTTCTTGATGCGGACTGATTCCAGTTTTTTTCCAGTAAATATGTCCCCTATTTTGGGGCAAGAATTACTATACTATAAGGTTTTAAATTAGTTTTTTGGTTGTTCACTGCCATGATTTAATTGTAAACAATTAGAAGCCAGAGAAAATTACTGTCAACGTGACATATAGCGCAGACGATTTTGACATCACAAGCCTAAGCCTACTTGATTACAGTTATGATTTTTTAAGAATCATTGATATATTGCCATAGACATCGGTTTTCCACAAAAACTTACTTTCCTTCTATTTTAGTAATACTAAGTGAATTATACTGCAAACATAAATATCTGAATTCAAAAATTAAATGCCTTATGTTTAATAAGGATCATTAATAAACTGTCATAGACATCACATTTCTACAAAAACTTATTTTCCTTCTATTTTAGTAATACTAAGTGAATGTGTTGCTAAAATAAATATTTAAATTAAAAAATTATATGCCTTATTTATTACTAAAGTGATAGGAATGTGTTTTTATATGTTTTAATAAGAATCTTTGATAAACTGCCATAGACATCGGTTTCTCAAAAAAAAACTTACTTTCCTTCTATTTTAGTGATACTAAGTGAATTGTATTGCAAAGGTAAATATTTGAATTCAAAAATTAAATGTCTCATTTATTACTAAAGTGAAAAGAACGTGTTGTTTTTTATTTTATTAAGAATCATTTTGTTTTACTAAAGATTGAAACATTTTTTTTCAATGTTTAGGTATCCCTGTACTTATGAAAATGAAAGTCTTAGGGCATGACAATGTATTAGTTTTACTCGTAAAAAATATTAACAAAATTAAACGACAGATTCTTTGTAATCATCAGAATTTTTCTTTTTCATGTTAAACGCATAATCTTCAAAAATTGATGCCAACGCAGTCATCGATACTGTTGGATCTTCAACATTGTAGGATCTTTCCGCACAAAAAACTAGAAACTGCCTCCATACGCTTAATTTCGACTTCTTCGTATTTTGGGGAGTTAAATTTGCCACTTCTGCTTTTATGTTTTCGGAATTTTCATTTTCAAAACGAGCCATTTTTTAATTTAAAAGAACGCGTGAAATGCGATTAAATTATGTGACGTTCAAGAAGAAAAAAATATGTCATGCACCACAAAACAATGTCTACCTGTCAAGCCAACTTTATTTTGGCGAAATAAGTTTCAAAATGAAACATGTCAAATTTTTAAAATAAATTTTGGTTGTAAAATTTTCTTGCCGAATCCCCCACGTCCTTGAATTAATGTCCGGAAATTTTTCAAGCACTAGGGAGATTATAAGTGAAAATTGTATTTAAATGCAGTGATTTAATTACAATAAATAAATATAATATATTTAAGTCTCGATTTTGGTTAAATAAACCGATAGTTAAATGGCAATCTATTCGTCCGATCAGTTCATCAATTCCTTTAATCGAGACCTAAAATATTGTCTCTAAAACAGATCTGTGTATAAACCACTGCGGCAGCTTAGTAGTTTATGACTTTAATACAATGATATTTAAATTAAAATTTAAAGAGAATATAAACCAAGTCTGATTAAAAAAGTACTCAATAATAGTTAAATTATTTAAATCATATTAAAGAAATTCGTTTTATATACTGATACTGATTTTGATAATTAGCAGTAATTCGGATTGGAGTAAAACTCACTCATTTCTCACTCATACGAATAGAGTGAAAATGTCACTCGATCATGTATGGACATTGAAATTGTGAAATTTGAGTGAAATTTGTTTACATTGTATTACTATTTGCTTATAATTACTTACTAACACAAAATGCGAAAAACAGTATAAACAAATCTCGTAAGAAAACTCATATATCTTTTAAGTTACTCGCTTAGTAAAATTTTGCTTTTCTAAACTTGTTGAATATATTATTGTAATTTAATTTTACATATTTATTCAACTAGAAATATTTCTGTAAAAACTGAGACATGCTGCGGAGAGGAAAACGTAGAAACACTGTTTTCGTTAAGTGTTTAAGTACTTTTAAATGCAATCGCGCTTCGAACGCTCCGTGTTTTTAAAGGCCAAATAATACACACATTCAGCCATCTCTGCCGCTCTAGAAAACACACAATAGCCGATGAGAAAACAACAAAAATGTCAGAGCGCCGGCAAGAATGGCTAACGAAATGTTGTTACAAGTAATGTGGAAAAATAAAGTTCTGTTGACGCTTCTCCTATCTCGCAATTACACAAAAACTCTCCGGATATTTTCCTGTTTTCTACAAAATAAACATGTCTTTAAAAAGATATCTACGTCCATAATGATCCAAATACTTCTTTATTAGTAATATCTGATTAGATATCAAAAGAATTAAAATTTCCTGGAAGTAAAATTTAAATTCAGTACCTACTTTATCATAAGACAAACTACAAAGCAACTTTTCTAAAGATGAGTTTGATGGAGAAAGTTACGCACCCATATTTTTATTTATTTATTTTTTTTTTTGAATTACATCTACAGAATAAAATACCTACATGGTAGTCTAATTTCAAAATCAATAATATGAAGAGCTTTGCGTGCGATTTTAGTATACCTTTCGAGTTCATTATTAATGTCACGATCATTCCGACCCGCTGCAATATTACGATTTATATTTAACGAAACTCAAATAAAATCGTAATTGAACCAGTTCCAGTATATTTATTGAATGCTGTAAAACTATAAGGAATAACCTTGATTGAACCTCGACAGCCGTTTCAGGACGAGAACCGAATTGCGAAAGGCAATTTCCTTTACCTGAAGAAATACAGTCACGGAATCTTTAAACTGCATCATGATATCGAAAATATTATTTATAATGAAACATGCAATGCTTCTCCTAATTTTAATAGATTGCAATCTAAATCAGAGTTGTTTCTATAAGAAAAATTATTGTATACATAAAATTTAAACAGTTTACTATTTTGAAAATGTACTCCTTTTTAGGAAGATTTAGGAATGAAATAGTGAAATTTAAAATAAATATGCACGATTTTTTTTAACAGAAAACCTATACCTATTATGCATTAAAAGAATAAATTCTAATCAACTCAGCATCTATTTATAATTAAAAAATATACAAGAGGCGTAGATATAGTAATAAAACATATATTTTACCTAGGTACCAAAGCTCGTTGACAATTCATGATCTGCCTAATGATTCAACCCTTCAAAAGTTCAAATTGAGGGAAATCGCAAGAGGGAAATCCTCTCAGGATTCTAAAATTAAATTTTAAGAAGCAGTGCCAATAATTCTCAGGTTACCTGAACTGGGAAACAACCTTAGACGCTATAATAGACTTATCTACAAGTTAGAAAGCTAATTCTTGGAATATTACCGAAGCTTAATCAATCTTACACTTACACAACTCAGAGACAGTATGAAAGCTTTATGTTCCATATTTTGCCTATACCCTAACTACCGCTATTATTTTTGGAGATAGAACATTTTTGTGACACTGTATATGTACATCATAATAACTTTTTGTAATGTAGACATATTCCATATTCTTTTCCATCCATTGTATTAAAATAATTGTTTGCCTTTATCGACTACATTCCTAAATAAAAAAATTGATTGTAGGTAATCAAAATATTTGATATTTCAAAATTATATTTAAGAATATTCTTAAATTTTTAGACCGCGCAAAGGGAATAATTTTCTTTATAAATACTGGCAAAATAAATACGAATTTCCAGAGAGTTACTTATAAACAAAATTTCTCAGAGCCAATATTTACATGAAAAATTCCTGCACTTAAAAAACATCGCGGGGCAAATACTCGGCCGGGCAAATAATTTATAAAAGTAACGTTGATGAAATTCAGATTTGCTCGCTGCTCTACGTGAAAGTTGTTTACAGTTACTACTCACTTTGATCTTTACGGAATAAGGATGCTGCGACGATCTTTCTATTTGCGTTTCGCCATTCGTAAAACAAACTAAAAGATCAAATTTTTATTCCAAAGCAAACTGTGAACATCCGGCATAAAAATGTGGCGACACAGAAGCGCTAGCTCAGAGATGTTACGTAGACAATTGTACATAAATATAAGAGACAAGTGCTTTTTGTGCGAGGCAGAAAAGGGCACTACTTTATAAACTCAAAACCAGAACAAAAAATTAGACTAGATTATAAATAAATATCCTCAAAGCGTGTATAGAGAATGTTAAATTAACAATGATCGATAAGAGACTAAATTTTGATCTAATACAGAACTATATCTTTCCTAAATGTAGGTATTTCAGATAATTTGTCCAATGTTGAGCGACGTAGTAGTGGCATGGCACCAGCAGCATTATCAGCTTGATTTCCGGACAAGGAGTGTCTTGGAGAAATCGAAGTGCTTGAAATTGTAAAGCACAAAAACAACAAACTTTTTTAAATTTATTTTCAATGCTCCAATAACAACAACCTCCACATACATAACGTTTGCTTTTACAATAAAATTTTTCGTCCCTAATTCCATAAATTCAACTTATTAAATCGAGTAATTAAATCAAAGTACATATCGGTACTCAATTAAAATTTAATACAGCTTGAAAATAAATTATTTATAAAACAACGCCCAATTGCCTTCTTGCCGAAACAGGACAGATAAAAGTAAAACAGATTATCCTTTGAGTTGAGTTCTGTCTTAATTTAGATTCTTTGTCGTACTCAATTCCGATTTTATTTTCTTCGCACATCGTCAAACTGAGTTTATTCACAACTAAGGAACATGCTTTTAAAGTATGAATTAAGCATTATTACACTTTTTAATAGTGAACTAGTTACACTTACAGGACGTTCCAAATTTCATTGGCAGAACCTGGTACGCCTGATAACAGAATTCTTCAAAACAAAAAAATCCTTTAGACCAGCTCCAGGAATTGCTTAATTTCCGAGATAAAAATCGAAATAGATATCTTGAATTCCGTTTTGAGGATACAGCTGCAAAAAGTAGTAGCAGTATTTGGATGTTGCATATCCAAATCGTTGGATAGGTAGAGGATAAGCATAACATTGGCCTTCACGGTCCCCAGACTTAAATTCTCCCGATTTCTATTTCTGGCGATGTCTTAAACAATTGGTTTATACGACTACAATTGAAGATTTGGAGGAATTACGAAAGCCCATAATCGCTTCTTCTTGTTGTACAATTATAACGAAGTGGAAAATGTATAAGTCTATGTAGAAAGATCCCCTTAGTTTTCGGCAAGGAATCGCTTTTTATGCTTTTTCCCAATACTAAATGAACTCCCGGTATATTATTCAGCTGTGTTAATTTGCAATTAAGTGGAGTACAAACTGCATGCGTAAATCAGAGATCGACATTAATTAGGCATTTCGGTTCGATAACGTTGGCAAAAGCACACGTAAAATATTATGATGGAATAAAAATTTAAATTAGGGTTCGCCCAAGGTATAACCGTGCACAAATTCCCTAATACCCCCTATTTTACGACATAAAGCGGCCGCTCGAACGTTGTAGACTTTTCTGGATTCAATTCCTATTCACTTTGTTGCCAGACTACCCTCCACTAAATGAATTAAGTCCCGACTTCTCATTTGTTAAGGTCTGCCTCTACGGCATACATGAGCTCCTCCTGACGTTCCGGTGAATAAAACCCAACAAAAAAATAGGTAATTTAATACATCACGTCTTCCGTGAATGCCGATTGTGCGGTTTCTGTACAGGGTGACCTGATTTCGAGCTGTACTAATTTGATTACTGAAAATGTTTATTTATTAATGCATTTTAAACACTCTTCCATCTGTAAACATCATGTACCTACTTTTTTCCCCTCACTTTTTATGTAAGTTTTTCTTTTCCAAACTTTCAATTGCCTCGAAAACTTCCGTCACCAACGGGACATTTCTTTACACTGCTGTGCACGGAAAAATACACTGTATTTACAATAAAACATGGGTTATTCCATGTTCAGAACAAAAGCGCTGAATATTTTGTGAACTTAAAATATGCATGGACTTCTAACTTGTTACCATCACATTACAATAAAAACGATTCCGACAAGATCCTGAGAAACAGAGGGCAAATTTTCTGTGGAAAATGAAAAAATACTGCCAGATATTCACTTTAGGCAGTGGGAAATGAACTGATGTTATCTGATAATAAAAATACTACCGAATTCTGACTGAAGGGAAACGGAACTGTTCCCGTAAGTGCTGAAAAGATAATATAAAAGATAATCGGCCTTTTAGAAGTACTATGGCTCTGGGTTGAGTACACATAAAAATGTCAGAAACTTACAGCATTTACATAACTACTAAAATGTCTAAATATATCTCCAACAGAGTAAGGTGCCTATAGCATATTCAATATTGTATGTACATTTCTGTAATTTTGAATTTTTCTAATAGAAAATTTTCTTTTCAAAGCAATTTTACTTATTTACTATTACTCCAGTCAAATAAGATCATAAAACCTCAAAACTTGGAAAAAATTATTAGTATAATATAAAAAAAGTGATTCGATAAAAGTGACACTAAGTCAGCAAATCGCAAATAAATGTCAAATTTACGTGTATTTCACTTTTTTTACTGCCCACGAAATTCTAAACCGAATTTCAAACGTTCAAGTCAAAAGTCTCGCGCGCGAAGAGGGCGACGTTCACACGCATGCGCGGGCCCGCGCCCCTCCCGTGTACAGGTCGTTCATTAACGTTAATTTTTATTGCTGCTAGCGCGTTATTACATGAACTGTGAATGTGAAACTTTCTTAAAATAAAAGTCTAATCCTTTCTTTAATTGTCTCTAAAATCCCGGTCAGATACGTCCAATAGTTAATTAACAATTAACGTTATAAAAAGTAGGTGATTTCAGTCTTTTTTAAAACACCGTAAAATAAGCTCTATTTAATGCAAAAAGAGCGAATTCCCGAGCGGCTTTTGCCTGACCCTTGGACAATTTGTTTATAACGCTGTTTTGCACATCCTACTTTGCTGTTAGTTGTTTTTTTTGAGAAAAAAAACTTTAAAATAAGTACAAAAAGATTAATAAAGAGTAGGTACGTTTTTTAAAGTACAGAAGAGATTAAGATTGTTCGTAATTTTGAATCGCCTAGACCAGGGGTCGGCAAACTGCGGCTCTTTCAAGAGACAATTGCGGCTCTTCAAGTTCCTCTAAAAATTAAAAGTTAAAGCGGACCGACAAACGAGTACACATAAAGACGCGTATAAACTTCCGTATCCGATTTAAATTTGAAATAAAATGTAAAAGCAGAAATAAAAATTCGTGGCTCTTTGAAATTCATGAAATTGATATTTCTATTGCAGATGGCTCTTCCGGCTTAAAAGTTTGCCGAACCCTGGCCTAGACGCTTAGACGGTGCTTCAAATCTAGATTTTTTGCAAAATTGCTTGGCGGAGTTATTAAATGTTCGGCAAAATATGTGGTTCCTGCATGACGAGCCGGGACCTTACTCCTTTAGACTTCTTTTTGCGGGGACAGGTGAAAAGCTTGTAATACGATTCGGGAGGACGTGGCAATGTTGCAATGCGTGCGAGCGAATTGGATACGTCGCGCTGAAGCTTGGGTGCAAGCAAATGGTGGGTACATTGAACATCTTCTATGGAAATATGCAGTTCTCAAAAGGTAGCTCTTTACAATGTTGAGGTAAGTCAGATTTTAAAACTACATTTTACTCAACACAAATCCGTGCATTTACCTCATTTTCACATGACGGCAAATATATTTGACAAATTAACGTATTTCTTTGAAATAAATGGCGAATGCGCCAGTTATAAATGTTTCAGTGAATTTTTCACTGATAGAAGAATATCATATTAATCGCCCAAAGTCAAACAAAAATTAAACACGCAAAGAAATATCAGTAACCACCCCGTACGGCTCTCCAGGGTTAATGCCGACATCCCGGAATATTACGGCGGGGAATCCACAAAATCCAGGTCTTACTAGAGCAAACCCAGACACATAACAAAGGGTATATACTGGAAAAATGTCACCCCAATATAAGAACATCGACGCCGTAATAGCAATAAGTCACCTGGCGAGCGCTTCGCAGTCTCCCGTGGTTCATTGATCTAACACAATGGCCACCAATCTCGATCAGGGAATGCCGTCGGCTTCGATAGATCACGGAAAGCCAGGGAAATATATATCTGGATACGGTAAACCGGGGAAGTCGATGGGTATATTGAATTGTTAAGTGAGGGATACGCAGGAGGGATAGAGGAAGCCCAGGGTTTCTGGGAGTGGTGTTTTATCTCGAAATGGTTAATGTATACACTTATAGGATTAAACTTTCGTAGCAATGCATAATTAACGGATGTTTTTTAATTTACGGTAAAGCAAGGCAAAATGCATCAGCAGCTGCTTACTTGCTCTTGAATACTAATTAAAAACACGTTATTTAAAAATTCTTTTGTTTGGCAACTTTAAAATTTCTTTATATAAGAATTTGTAACAATAATATCCTGCAATTCCTATAAACAATTTGAAGACAGGATATAAAATATTTAAGAAGGGAAATTTTTAAAATTATATTTTATAATAAAAACTGAAATTTCGTCAACAATAATTGTTGACAAAACAACGAATTAACACACTTATGAAAAAAGAATATATTTATAAAGTGCCTACCTCGTAAAAACGGTTTTCAAGTCTTCATAAGTCATACGAGGATAAATCTTGCGCTATGGTTTGGTAGACTCACCTGAAAAAAAAAAACATTATCACTAAATTTTATTTAAAAAGAACTGACTTTCTAAAAGTGAAGAATATTACCGTCCTATTTAAAGTTTTCCTATACTTATTTAATGATCTTATACATATACACCGTGTCCCAAAATGATGGAACAAAATTCATATTTTTTTCCAGTTCAGTTTTTAAAAAATCGCTGAATCAGGTCAGTAGTAAATAGAGATTGTGACTTTTCTGCAATATTTTCTATTTTGACAGACCTATAACATTACTGACTTCTGTTTTAATAGGACGCTCTTCAGGGTGTTTTTAAATTAAGTAGCAAAAATGGTACCAGTGAATGTAGAGCCAAAAATAAGCGGATTTAAGTAAAAATACTTTATATGAAAGTTGCACCCTGAGGCGATATACCCTCTTAAAGGAGGGGATTGAAATTCACATTTTAATTTTTTTCTTTAACATGAGGAATGCTAGAGACACGAAACTTAGTATGATCATCCTACTAATAAAGAGACAACTTTTCAATATTTGTTCGATCATTGGCGTATTTTATAAAGGAGTGAAACAGTTAACCCCATTGCAATATTTTATTAGAAATTTTTTATATGAAGCAAATTAATTATTTAAAAATATTTATTGGGAAGACTGATTTATTGCGCAACTTTTTTACCTTTTCTAATTTTTCGATAAGACCGACAGTTTTCCAGTAAAAAAATAGATGCGTCATCGTTCACTAAAGGGGTAATTGCGAAAATTAAATAACAAATAAATTGTTACTTATCATATTAATAAATTGACACTTTCTGTCAATAAGCTCAGCAATATTTGTGGCTGATAAATTTTAACCAATTTAAAGAAAAAATAGTCGTAAAGGGTGTCTAAATATTCAAAAAAAGTATCATGTTTATATTACAAGTCCTAGCTTTCAGAAAGACAAATATAAAAAGTATAAATCACGTAAAATTTCGAATGTTTTTTTTTAAATTACCAACACCTCGGTCATTTGTCAATTTGTATAGTTGATAATATCTTATTTATTCTCTGTAGGTCCTTATTTTCTCTAAGTGGCCCGACTAATAGAGAAACTAAAAAAAATAAACGTTAACAACTTCTATATGACACACACATCGCTGTTTTCTTAAAATTAGTTAAAGATCACCACCCCTAAATACTTAAACGTGTTTAAGTTACACCAATATATGCAAAGTCATAAATGGTGGTTGGATCCTCGGGAAATTCTAAGTAATCCCAAGGCGTATAGCGATAAACCTTAATCCATTTCTTGAACACAGTTACCTTTTTGCCGTTACCTTCCATTTAGCCCGGGAAATCCCTGGCAAGGCTTCATTCTTAATGCACAAAAGTTAAACTTATACAGCAAGAGCGAGGAGTAATTTCATTAACTTGTAAACAAATTTTATAGATTTTCTAAAGCTCCCGCTTCTTAACACTCTCAAGTTACTTAAAGCGATCTTATCATTTATGCCAACTATTTCATTAGAGGTGCATTTTACCCCGGAGCTTCTGTATAGGGAAAATGCAAAATAAAGTTAAGTACCGCATAAAAACTATATGGGAGGTGTATTGGAATAATATTTAATTAATTTGAATTCTAATATATCAACATATTTGACGAATAATATCATTTTTATGATTTTATTTCAATA
The DNA here is from genome assembly GCF_000390285.2 of Anoplophora glabripennis. Classification (NCBI taxonomy): domain Eukaryota; kingdom Metazoa; phylum Arthropoda; class Insecta; order Coleoptera; family Cerambycidae; genus Anoplophora; species Anoplophora glabripennis. The sequence continues at coordinate 1,834,808 of NW_019416219.1, read as the reverse complement.
AAAAAGTCCAATTTCGTTTTTATATTGTCGCAATTCAGTAAATGAAGAACAACATCAAACCATTCATCATTTGTCCATGTCTTTTAGGCCAGAGTAAAAGCTAAAAAATAAATTTTCTAAATAAATGTTATTAAAATTGTCTGTTAATAACTTGGGCAGGGTGATTCACAATTTATTCAAAAAAATTTGGGAACAGATGCAATTTTTGTATAATCCTTATAGTTGCCGAGAAAAAAATTATTATAGTTGTAGTATTTTCAACCCTTACATAGCTGGGCTACTGTAGCCTTTAGCACCATTCGTGTTGTGCGCTGTACGTAATGTGTTCTCTCTCCATTCCGAATACTGAAATCCGATTAAGTAACTATTAACGATTTTGAGATAGTGTTTACATTAGTTTTTGAAGTGTATAGCAACTCGGAGTAGGCGAATATCGTTTTAATTTATGTACTTTTTGCCTTGCGCAAAGGCAGGTTTTACAGTGGACCAGTTTTCAGTGCCGCGCAGAAGCGTATTTTCAAATAATTCTTGATTTTTTTACAAAATTGTATTTGCAAGAGTTGCAAATTAAAGTATTTGTTCTTAAAAAAATTACAAAAGTAATTTAAGTGACCTCACTGTAAGACGCTAATTTCCATCTTCAAACTTTATATTTTCCATGGCTTACCATTAGTTCAAAAAAACTTTCAATTTCCAATCCACAGGTATTGTTGACAATAAACAGTTTAGAAACAGAAAAATCTTTTAAAATCACATAAACAATGAAATCATAAAAAAAATCATATAATTTTGCACTAGCATAATTATTTATGTTAGCTGAAAGAAAAATATTCACTTGTTGCCCTGATGCTGAACATATTAAGCCTCTGAATGGGAACGTTAAAGTAAACCAAACGCTGCACTTTCGGGTCCTGTTTTAATATTCGATGCACAATTGTAAATTGAAAGCCCTGTTTGTTTGAACACAGATCGACGTATGTTGCATACTAGAGATACTTGCTCCCGTTGAATCTCACATTTCGTCGGTTACTACGATGTTCTTGTCAACCAAAGTCTTCTTTGTCCGAATATTTTAGCACAAACATAATTTTCATTGAAACTTTCATGGAATATAATCGATGTAGTTTAAAAGCACATTTAAAAGAACAAATTGAAATATGACCTGTCGTGTCAATACCTAGGGATTCCGAATACTGAAATCCGATTTTAGTATTAACGTTTTTGCGATAGTGTTTACATTAGTTTTTCGAGTGTCAAAAATGACTTACGTGTATAGCAACTCGGAGTTGATGGAGATCGTTTTAATTTATGGTGAACATTTTGGACAGTTGTTGTAACATCAGGTATGTCAAATTATCTTATTAATTAAAACAATAAATTAATTTCATTAATTAATAATAATAGTAGCGACAAAAGCAGTTGAATTTGATGATAGGTGTTATAAAATTTTATTTATTTGTTTCCTTAGGAAAGAAATTCTGTCAACTTTTCGTCCGTTCATGCTGCATGCTTTGCTTTGCGCAAGATTAGGTTTTACAGTGGTCCACTTTTCCAGAGCTGTGCAGAAGTGTATCTTTAAATCATCAAAAAGCTTGTAATTTTTATATACGAGTATTAATATTCATAGGTAAAGTATAATCAACATTTTATTATATTTATTATTTCTTTCTGATTTAGCAAGACGATATTAATTTTTCATTTTTATAAAAGCATCCCAACAAAGCAAACTTAAGGGTTGCAGTCGATAAAACCTTTAATAAAAAACTTTTTTAATAGTACAGTTTTGGAGGGTTACCCTCAAAGCTATGTCTAATATCGAACAACCTTTAAACAGTGTTTCATGTGAAAGTTGAAAAAGTTTTTAATTCATGAGAAAATGTGTAGGGGACATAAGTCATTTGAGTAGAAATAAGTTCGACACAATAAGAAAAATGGAAAAGTTTATCAGTTTAAGTTTAAAATAATAATGACAAGACTTGGAGACAATAAGTTTTTCTTAAAAAAAAATAATATTTAATAACGATAATAATGATATATGAATTTATATCAACTCTCACTATTATTTCTCTTTGTACTTTCAGAAACCAAATGTAGACTTAAAATATTTCTTGGCAAACGGACAATAACGACTTCCTGGCGGGGACCGCTACACAAAAAGGCATTGTGGACTGTTTCGAGACAATTCTTCCCGTTTTTCTCGCACAGTCGGCTCTGGAGAACTAAAAACCGATTAACGACTTGCGTGTGTGTCTGCGGAAGGAACCCCTTAGACAACGAGGTGCGAAGATGTTTTGAGAGCGGTAGAAGCAGGGGACCGGCTAATGTGTGCACAAGCCCAGCTCCATGGAGCTAATTTAAACTTTGCTGTGTATACATTTCCGGAGGGGAGGTCTCCTCGCCCAGATTGGGCCTTAACTCGGAAGATATGAACAAAGTAAGAGTTGTGTGCGAAAGGAAGATTATACAAACATTGTTAAGAGTGTTGTTCTCGGACTGTTAGTCAGTGTTCCTTACGTTTGTGCGTAGGACGATTCTGTAGCAACAAACTTGTAAAAATTAGGCTTGATGCAATGTGCTTCCACTGGATATATGGAATGTCCACGGCATAAGTAACACAGTAAATGCAATATGAATAGAAAATAATTTTGTACGAGTTTGTAGTTAAATTGGCATGAAAAATAGCACTGAATTCATACAGATTTATTGATTTATTGTATAAATAGAATTTTAGCGCCACATACAGGGTGAATCTTAAATGTGTACGTACATGCATACACCCTAATAAAGATACAACATATACAACAAGCGATCATTTGACCCAGCATGAATTAAATCTGATAAAATCTCAAAAAACTTCAATAATTTGTTTCTCGGAAGCTATAAGGATTTTACAATTTTTTTTTTATGATATTGACTTCATTTTTCATGACGCATCTATTCCCAAAAGTTATGAATCACTCTGTATTCTCGAACATTGTTATAATTATTGTTAAGTCATTTTAGAATATATACGATGATTTAATGATAAAATGTAAGTTGAATTCGAACTAACAGCCGGATATTTAGATCGATCCGGTGTAATTCTTGAGCTGTGCTCCTATTACTGCGTTAATATATTTTAGAATATTAACACCTATCGATTTAAAGAAATAGCTGTCAAATATGACATGAATTGGCTCTATTTTCTTTTGTTTTTGGAGATATTGGGTGTCAAAGGTGATTTTTCAAAAAAAATGTTCGCTACATTTTTCTTCAAAAAAACAATTGATTATCCAGGACCACATTATTCAAAGTAGAAAGCAATACATTTCGCGACGTCTCCGTCGGTATGAAGCTACGAAACGAAAGATGAGTGTTTAGAGATAAAATTCATTAGACGAATCCATTATTTGCAATTCCGACGAGGCTAATTTTATTCATAAAGTCAACATTAATAAGAAATGCAAACGCGAGACCGTGCCCTATCGTTACGGGCCTCTGTTTGTTCTTCCCGGGGAAAGTCCTTACAAGTCAAATAAAATTTGTAACCCCGAATCACGCACCAGATATACATACCCGCCTATAATAACTCATATTGTTCACCCTACCGTAATTATGCTTTATAGCCGCGTTTAACTGCTTATATTTCATTTTCTCTTGACCTGAAATATTGCACACTATGATACTTTGCATGAAAGTTCCGTGGCGGTTTCTGATGTTAAATATAGGCGGCGGGTATTAAGACTGTCTATTTTTAACGGCAACATTAATAATGAATGTAATGATGACGCTCATTTTTCATAGTTAAGATATTTACTGCTAATTTTGTTTGTGGATATATAAATAAACAGCACAATATTACACAGTAATTGTACGTAAAACCATTGGTTATTTGAGACCGCATAGATTAAAGGAAATTTTTGCGGTTTAAAATACAATGTATGTTGGTTTTTCGGATTGTCCTTACTTAGCCTTAGCTAGAAATCTTTGACTTGTCCTTGTTGTTCTCGCGCTAGTTTCTGTGGGGGCGAGTCGGCTATTAGACACCTAGGCCCGCCCTTATATTCATTTCTATTGTACTTCAGATATCAGCATGGCCGTGAAAACCTTAAAACCACTATTAGTTTAGGTATTAGTATAAGGAAATTTTACAACACATTACCGCATATTTAATTTTGACCCGTTGACGTCAAAATAATCAACGATATAACATGTAATTTTACATAACATTTTTATGAGTCTAGAGGTAAATTATATTTGTATTTCTGTGTAACACAACAAAACCTTACATTGTATCTAAACATCGGAAGCTTTATGGCTACAATCAAATAAATAAACAGAAGTAGTGTTATAGTAGCAGAAATAGGCTAAATCTGTGGGTAAGCAGTGTGCCACTCTATGATTACAATACACAATGCTACTGATTGCTATAAAAACACGTGCCATACACTCGACCAAGCAAAAGCGTCAAACTCATACGCAGACGCACAAACGACAATGAAATGCACGGACAAAGTTTCTCAGTAAAGAACCGGGATTGTTCACCAGCACGCCAGGCCGACAGGGCAGGTGTTAGGGTGCCGCTAGATACGTATCGAATAAATTGATCGTTGCGAATCTTCAGGTCAGAACAAATTTTTATATAACTACCCATATTAATTTTAAAAGTAAAAATTAGTGGTACAATTTGGCCCATTCTTTACAAGACACCCTGTACAGCTCCCGGATAAAACTATGAACTAGAAAGAATTTAAACTTCATATTACTTTAACTAAAATATTGAAGTCTCTTGGAACTTTAAGAAAAGCAAAAATTAAGGTATGTACATGTCACCTCTGCCGAAACTACATCTTAATAGAGTACAACTTTGTAAATACTGTTAGCTTTCAAAGTTCTGTTTTTTTTTCACTGTCTGTAATTTAAAATAATATGGAAGATAAACTCACAAACGACGTTCTTAACGATTTTTTATACGGTTTATAAATGATGACATAAATAAAACTCTGTTTTATCTATTTCGTTCTGTGTAAAATCCTGCTTTAATTAAGCAAATTTGCAAATGTGTGTAATTGTTGTAACTCATAATTATCTTTTAGATTTAATGTGTCTAAACGAACTTTATACACATTTCTTTTACATAAACGACTGGAATTCATGCTGGGTACAACAAATTAAATGTTAAATAACAAACATCAGCGAAATGCTGTTATAATTTTGGCTATATGCATAGGTAAAGAAAATTAGTTTTCAAGTGAAACGTTAAGGTAATATTTAGAAAAATTCATACCTATATAATCTGCCCCAATTATTCAAATTAGTTGTAACCAACCCCTATGTTTGTATAACTATATCGACGTGCAGGGGCAAAATATTTTGAAAACAATTATTGAATAAATATGGTGTGTCCAAGAAGTCACGCAATATTTAAATTCGGCAAATGTCGCATATCAAATTTGCCAGTTCTGTTCTCAATTTATATGCATGTATATCGCAAATTTCTCTATTAAACGTAGTTGATAATAAAACAACTCCTAATAATTTTTATGCTGCATTTATGGAATGAACGACTGAATTGTATTTTTTTTTTTAATTTTTGGCTTAAATATTCGTATACAGGGTGTCTCATAATTAGCTGCCAACCCTGAACAGGCCGATTCTATGATCAAAACTAAGTAAAAAAGTTCATATGAACATGGGTCCGGAAATGCTTCCTAAGGGCACAGGGACCCATTGAAGAGGGAGGAATGGAAATCATTTTTTTGCAATATCTCTCAATCGCGTTGTGATAAATGAATGAAATTTGGTATACACAGCTAAATTTTGATGAGCAATTTGATGGACTAATCCATTTATTTCCACAAGGTCCATTGGGGTGGGTACGGGGGGGCCCTTGGTACTTTGCGTGTGTAACTTTTTCATCTTTGACTTTTTAACAAATTGGACAGCAAATTCCGTTTTCCCGAACTGTTTTACGTTAAAAAGGTACTCTTGTTTCAAATCGTTATCTTTAACGGTTTCTGAGAAAATCGCTCTTGAATTAATCCCACTTTGGTCAATTTCATAGTAATTTAAACAAAAAAAATTTTTTTGTTTAAATTTAATCTAATTTTAATAAAAAAATAATAATAAAAAATTAAATTAAATAAAAATTAATCCTTTAAATGGAAAAGAGAGGAAAGGAAAATTATTATTATTTTTTTTTGTTTAAATTACTATGAAATTGACCAAAGTGGGATTAATTCAAGAGCGATTTTCTCAGAAACCGTTAAAGATAACGATTTGAAACAAGAGTACCTTTTTAACGTAAAACAGTTCGGGAAAACGGAATTTGCTGTCCAATTTGTTAAAAAGTCAAAGATGAAAAAGTTACACACGCAAAGTACCAAGGGCCCCCCCGTACCCACCCCAATGGACCTTGTGGAAATAAATGGATTAGTCCATCAAATTGCTCATCAAAATTTAGCTGTGTATACCAAATTTCATTCATTTATCACAACGCGATTGAGAGATATTGCAAAAAAATGATTTCCATTCCTCCCTCTTCAATGGGTCCCTGTGCCCTTAGGAAGCATTTCCGGACCCATGTTCATATGAACTTTTTTACTTAGTTTTGATCATAGAATCGGCCTGTTCAGGGTTGGCAGCTAATTATGAGACACCCTGTATACAGGGTGTTAATGGCCTTATGTCAAAAATTTAAAGGGGTGGAAAAGGAGCAAAAACTGAGATAACTGATGTCACAAACTTGTATCGGAAGGTTAAGGTCATAAAGAAAAAAAAGCTAATTAAAAATGTCTTTAAAACTGTTTTGTATTTTATTGCGGGGGGGTACTTATAAACAATTACATAACACTTTTTACGAGTTTGTAGGTTTCTTATGAAGTCGGACTATATTCAAAAGTCAGTTTGTACCGAATTGGATACGTCGCGCTGAAGCTTGTGTGCAAGCAAATGGTGGGTACATCCAACATCTTCTATGAAAATCAGCAGTTCTCAAAAGGTGGATCCTTGCACTGTTGAGGCAAGTCAGATTTTAAAATTACATTTTACTCAACACAAATTAAAATCAAGTTTGTGTCCTTTACGGAAACCCAGCAAAATAACACCAATGTTACAACAAAATTATATTACACAAGGAATACTTTCTGGTAATATAACACACGTTTAAAAAACTGCGCCACGAAAATCTCAATCCAACAAAAACATTTTTTCAAATTGCGGGAGCAATGTTATTTACCGCGTTTATCCACACAAAATTGACAGATTCACTCCACAAAATCGATGGAAGACAAATAAAAGGTCAAACATAGAGAAAAAAAAAAGAGTACAATCCGTAGAGCGGCCGGGCTTAATGTGTTATTTAGAGATAAAGCGAACACGTTTTAAAATTTACAAAAGCACTTAAAACTTTAATCAACGCTAAAATAGAATGGCAATGAAATTAAGTGAGTCCTATGCCTGAATTTAACTGTTCAAAACAAATGAACGCGGGGCAAAAAAGTTTTATCGCTTGTTTCCTTTGGTTCATATTATATTGTTCGTTTAGAAAGAGTTCATAATATCAGCAATTAGTGGACTTTAGGGTTGATACGTACCGAATGAAAATTATAAAAAAGCAAAAAGATTCTTTTGGAGCCGGTTTAGCGACTTTCGTTTACAGAGTGCATCGAATCGATAAACGCAAAATCGTATGTTGGAATTCCATGACGAATTTTAAAGGGAGTGTTTCGTAAAATGGGTTTTTATCGAAGGGTTCCCTACCCCTTAAAAAAATTATCGTTCTTTTAAAAAACTACTAAAAAGAGTAAAACCACATTTTGTGCATGTATTACACTCATGAAATCTTACTTTTAAGATGTGTTTCACTTATTCCTCGTCAAGCATACCTAGAGGGGTTAAATTTTGACACTAACCCAAAAGATCAGTTTTTTTTTAGGTTTAGAAAAACTCATTTTTTTTTGTAATTTGTTTGTTTTTACTACCAAGAAACCACATGAGCGAAACAGCGAGAATTGAAATTTTCAGCACACTTTGAATTACTCCACAAGCGCTTCCAGCAACCTCCGAAGGTCCAACAGATCCAGCGCACAGACGATGGGTCGAAAGCTCCCCGGTCGACAAAATTTTCATCCATGTTGTGAGTCCCACAAGCGAAATCCAACAAGACAAAATTTGCGGAGCTGTCGACCCGTGTGTTCGAACGTCTACCCAGAGGACATGAAGTTTGTTAATCTGGCCACCGCGAAAGATAGCTCCTACGCTACGCCGATTATTGTATTTCACATATACCATATGGCGTATATTGACATTATTTGGGTGTATACATCTAAACAATAAAGTAAACCTAAAGACAGTGAATCCACAAAAACCATATAAATACAAAGACGGGTATCCTAATCGTCCTGTGGCGAAAAAGTTTAAGTAACCAAAGTTTTAATAGCAGAATCTATAATTACAAACGTATCATACAAGTCCATGGCCTACCAACAAGAAAGTGTCCAGCTCTCAACGCAAGGCCGTATCCTATTTTCGTCAATGAGTTCACCATTTCATTTTTCGCACTTGCTTTCAAAATACCCTGTATACTTAAATATGTGGAAGTTGTGAATGAAGTTTACTTTTTCACACCTACGTCAAAATATGTATTAGTCATAGCAGAGAAGATTTCGGTGTAGCGACAATACCTAGTAGGCAGGGGAATAACATGGAAAACGACTTTATTTTAAAACAGGAAATTCTACTTCCATTAAAGTAAAAATCATGTATGTAGATATATTTCTGGAAATAAAGTAAAAGAAGGGAACAAAGCATCTTGTATGAAAGCATGTCTGCAGACAAATTGTACCTACGAAGTTTAAAAAACAGAATTAAAAGCAATTATTCAATTTCCAAAGTGCCTCCCAATATGTCCGTGTAAATCAGTTTAGAAAATTGTTGTCTCTAATTGGATGAATTACAAGCCCAAATTTCATCAGTCTAGGTTAAACAACTTAGAGATGTCTGAACAAATGCGAAATACTGTTACTATCTCGAAAACTGTTAAAATTGATTTAGATATACGTGGTGCTATTTCTTTGGGAATTAATTATTAAATAGTTTAGGATATTGTTTTCGTTTTAGATAAAAATCTAAAGAAATCTAAAGAAATTTAAAAAGAAATAAACAAATGTTGAAATTTATTTTCTAAAGTTAACACAATCTGCGTTGATGAACGATAAACTGTGCAAGGTTTTTAACAAAGGATATACATTTATATTACGGAACGCATATATTGCACCTGGTTATAATTATTTCTGCATTACATACAAAGATATGCAATCTCTGAGCCAAGTTGGCATTACAAAGTACCCTAAGCACTTTCTTAGACTTCGCTGTGATTTACAATTTGTCACATTTTACACGAGTCCCTTCCAGTGGCACATTTTATGAAAATTATTGGTGTTATAAACATTATATACAAAGTATCCCTTGGCATGCGATTGCGAAAGCATGTATTTAACTTCCGGTGTATTTCGCACCGTACAAGACTGGTTGAGGTGTACCTAGAGGGTATATTGGATTTTATTCACGTACGTTTACAGGACCATGTATTTTGTGTAAAAAATATAACTATTAAAAACCCATAGTCCAGTCGATATCTGTTTCGGGATGGATGTTTTATATAGTATCGCTAATTTTTGTTGGGAATAGTTCTAAATATTATGTAGAATAATAATTGGGATATGCGCCCACTGAAAAAGTTGTGCATAATTGTTAGCACAAGGAAATGTAAATACAATTTTAATAAAGGTACATTCTTTCATGTATAACTAGGATAATATTGACATTAGAGAAAATAATCAAAGGAAAAAAGTTTCGTTTTAAGATTCTCTTCAAAATAAAAGTGGTCCGAAATTTTTATGTGCATTATTGCAGCCATATGAAAAGTATGGTTCTGAGTACTTGATAGTAGTAGTACATGATATGGTAAATTTCGCAAAATTGAATTGTTAATGAATAAATACAAATTTATACTTAAATTTCAATACTCTCTCACGGTAAAACCAATGACTATTTTGAATTACCAATTTTTATACCTACTCTTTGGAGTCTCAACTATCAATCCCCATTGAAAAATTTTCGATTTTATCCATTTTAGCAACAATTAGAATTTTTTCAAAATTTCTTCGAAAAAATACATATAAATATTATTAGCTGTTTCTCAATTTCTACAACAGATAATGAATGAATCTATTCGCTATTATTCTGCTATAAAACGAACTTGGCAGTAGTTTGTTTTCGTTACTTCCTGAGATTTCAATTCCTGCAGGAGCATATTCGTGATATAAAGGTAAATATGACTTTATAAAGCAAGAAAATGCTTTTATATTTATCTACTTTTCTTCCTTCTAGTAAATTTCAGATTTCTATAATATGAATTGCCATGGGCAAACATGTAAAAATGCCGAAGTTTTGAAACCGGTGACACTAACTGAAGTAGATGTGGAAGAATTATTTCAAGAAGAGATTGATACGGTAACAGATGGTACGGCTACAGAGAACACATTTAAAGATCTCATTCAGATTGCAGATGAAGAGTTAGAGTTTGAGGAGGTTTCTACAGAAATTTCTACAGACATAACTTCTCAGTCGAAGAAACGTAAATTAGAGTAAAACTTTTTTTTCTTAGAATAAAAATTTATAATAAAACGTATTTCAATTAATCTTAATAAAAAATGTACGTTATATTTTAAAATAAAAGCTATCAATGAAATAGAATTAACTTCCAATTTATTTTAAATACAAATCTGTACAACATTTTTTTGTATTCGAGAAATATTATATTCAAAATTAATGTTAATCTTGAAATGAACAATCGTATTTAAGAATTTATCTCAATGAAAACTATGTAACTTTTGAAAAATAGAGGCTTCTTTTTATTTTTTTGTTATTTGAAAATTAAAATGTTTCCTTTTTGCATATAAATTTAAACTGAAAGATTTGTTTGAATCGACATTGTAAAATTCGAATAGATCTTGCTTTCCTCTATCAATTAAAAAAAATCATCTACTTATCTGTTGTAGAAGCTAATATAAAGTCGATTGATATTGTGCGAGTGAATTATACTGTTCCGCCCGCAGTCTTCTCTCCTCACTCTTTGACTCTCTGCTCAATTCCTGTGAAATGTATCAATATTTTTTGCATCAGAACAGTTAAAATACATTTCCGATTTAAACAAATTATAGTTATAAGGTATTTGCTTCAAACAATCAAAATCACTTTTGACTGTTATTGGACAGTACGTTGTTTTGCCGTAAACATTTATTTTCACGATATTTTTTTCGGTCTATACTGTATTGCAGCAACAATAATGCACATAAAAATTTCGGACCACTATTATTTTGGAGAGAATCTCAAAACGAAACTTGTTTTCTCTTTGACTATTTTCTCTAATGTCAATATTCTCCGAGATATACATCAAAGAAGGGAGAAAAATGCGCCTTGTTTATTTTTTTTACATTTTCTTGTGCTAACAATTATGCACAACTCTTTAGCGGGCGCAATTATCATTTTACATAATATTTAGAACTATTTCCAACAAAAAATAACTACTATATGAAACATCCATACAACCTACTATTAAAACCGAATGGACTACTAAATCTCTGAAATTCTAGGTTGTTTAATAAAGACATTTCTTCTAGGATCTTCCCTACTAGTTGATAAAAACAAGAATAAAGATGAATTTGGTGTGCAGAAATGTCTTAATTACATTTTCGACGTTAAAAAAATTCTCCGTAAATTCCAATATTTGCCAATTCCGCATGTACGGCGCCGTTAATTTCGAGAGCGGCGACTTAATCCGGAATATAAATATATATTGCCCCGTGCAAATGCCTTAATTCCGTCTTGATTGGGAAAAGCGGCCCGTAAATTCCAATATACCCGCCATTAAAATACCCGCTAGAAAAAGCGAACGCCAATTACTTTTTTCATTTGCGCCGGGCTGATTTATTTCCACTCCTCAATAAGACTCGATCCCGGTCGATATGCAAATTATGCCGTTACACCTGTGGCACACAAAAACCAATTACGTCCACTCCGCGTCGATTTCAATCCGTGGATGTTTAGCGGACGACTCGGGGGGGATTCGAGCAAACCAGCCGGAAAATTGCCGCCTACATGGGTCAGACATCCGATAGTTCACCGAGAGAACGCTCTGCTATATTCAAAATAGTCGCCCTCCGCACGGATATGCGAGTGTTGCATAAAAAATCATTTTGAAAATGTGTAATAAAGGAATACAATTCGAAAGTCAGGTAAAAAATAACCTTTCAGGATTGAAGCACCATTAAAATACAGGGTGTTAGAGGTTTGATTGCCTTAATTTTAACAGACGATAGAATACATTATAATAAACAAAAAAACCTTATATGACGTGGGTCCTAAACTCAACCATTTCCGAGAAAAAAATCTCTCGATGTACAAAAGTTCCATTAATTAAGGAATACTGTCATAATTGTGTGCGTAGAATACCATAAAATACAATGCTTATCACTTTTTTTAACTTCTTTATGCTTAATTCTAAAAAATAGTTAGCGTTGTAATAAATTTAAAATTCGATAAAAATCATATCGAGCAATGTGACAACGGCGCGGGGGATAACACGAGGTATTAAGCTGTCCAGCAATACGCAATTCATTTGGTATCTGGAATTGGACCGTGTCTGAGTGTTTTTTGCGTACCACTACTTCCTTTTCTTGTTTTCCAGCGAGTGCGCGAAAATTGGATTCAAAGGCGTTGTGCGTTCATCGAAACTGGTGGTGGACATTTTAAGCATATGTTGTAGTTTGTTTTGTACTTGTGCGTTTAAAAATTACTAAATTACTTTTTGTTCCTAAATTATTTTTAATACGTTTGATCATTTGGATGACGTGAATCTTTGGGTACTTTCATTACATATTTTTCAAATTCATAATTTAATTAAAAGTTAAATTCCTGTTTTAAGAGATTCATAATTACTAAAATTCGAGCTAAAATTTAAGCACGATAAATCGATAAATTTTATTTTATTCATTTAAAAACTGGAAAACAATTGTCTTGAAATTTAGTAAATGTTTCACAATAATAGTTGTTTACATTTTTCCATACGCCGCGTGCACACGTGGTAAAGCGCTGTTGTCACGTTGTGATGAAACTCCCCAATATTAATACTCGTATTCTGAAAACTGTTAATCTTACGCCCCTGTAATATACAATTTTTTTGTTCATTTATGATAACTCTATCTCATGCTGAAGTAGTGACAGTCACACTTTTTACCCCTGTAGAATCGATGTCACCAAAACAGTTACAATACAGGGTGTCCTAGAAATATGTGGCGCATTGAACTCATAAAAAGTAACAACAAAAGTTGTGTAGTTTTTGTTTTTCCAAATAAACGATGGACAATAAGTGAACGGCAAAATACATACGTGTTAACTGTTTTAGGAAATATTTTGACAAAGTTATAAAACAAAAATGGAAAACTACTGGATCTTTAACTAATTGGATGTATCAAAACCTCCCCATATATTTAAAATATCTGGCAGCAATGGAAGAATACTAAATGGGGAGGGACGAATGAATGATAAAGAGATATTTACATGTCTCTCAAGTGACTCTAGAGTAGGGTATAACGAATCAGCATTTTTATTAAATAAAATTCGTTTATAAAAGTGACCACTAGAAAGAGAGAAACATTATTTGTAGCACGAGAAATGAGAAGTGAAAATTATATGACTTTTTAAGTTGGGTTGTCTTTCAAATAAATTTCTAATTTTCTTTCAAAACTGTAATCTTCTGTCTGTGTCATCTGCTCATAGTTCTTGTAAGACGTTAACTTTGAAAAGATGCTACGTTTAAGACTTCAGAGTTCTGTGAACTGAGGACTTCGACAAGTTGAAGTTAGCTGAGATAGATCTAATGGATGAATTAGGATTTTTAGTAACGGCGAGCATCACATTTTTACGGCCATTTTTGCTTACCGTTCTTCGCTTTCCTGATCCAGGTCAAGCTTTTATACTTCTGGTTTCTTCAAACTTTTTGGATACTTTACTTATTAAAAGACAATTTTTTTAATTTTTTTTGACAACTATGAAAAAAATATGAATTTTGTTCCATCATTTAGGGACACACTGTATATAGATACATTTACCAAAACAATTTTTTGCAATTTACAAGTTGCATACGTCTGCAAACATACCAGAAAATGCAATCGCTGCTTTAAAGCCAAGTTTTCTATTAAAAATTATAAGACTTATTTTTAAGACAAAGAAAGAAGCTATATTTTTTATATAAAAAGAGCTAATTATATTAAAACATGAGTGGGCGAAGTAGCCTCTTCAACGTTGTTTACGATCTAAAATGTTCGAAGGATCATGCGTCAAGAGTTGAGATAATCATTTTATATTTAGGCATAGTGGTGGAGGACTTTTGCAAAAACAAAGCATCATTAAAATGATTTGGTAATTCTTGAACCGAAAATAGGAATTTTAATTAGAAAGAATAATAATAACACCAAAACTGAGGCTTTATATAGAGAACCCTTTGATTTAATATTAATAATATAAACGTTAAAAAAACACCTTAATAAAATACATCACAATGTCGAGTTTACGTATCATTCTCTGTTTATCATTATTTACTATCGGTTACACCTAGACATCGGAAACTTTGTGGCGACAAATAAATAAACAGTAGGTAGTAATTAATTATGCCAGTAAGCCTCAATAAGCGTTGTAGTAGCAGAACAAGGCTAAATCTGTGGTCAAGCCGTGTGCCGCTCTATGCTTACAATACACAATGCTACAGACTGCCATAAAAACACGTGCCATAGACTCGACCAAGCAAAGAGTGAAGTAGTTGATGCTTCGTCAGCATTAGTAAAAATAGCATAGGTATATTAAAAACTTTAAAAAAGTTAAGGAAATGTGACCAAATGTTTTTTTCTTTATTACAAGACAAAAGGAGAAACACCAATTTTTAAACGTTAATTATAAATTTCAGTTTTCTTTGTCTGTCGAGGTGTACCTACGTACCTGATGTTGATTTTGACACAGTTCACAAAACTGTCCCATGAATGGGTCAGATATTTGCGTAATGAAACGAAAATAATGCGGCTAGGCGAGTTCCGGTTACGCCGAATCCCAAACAAACAAGTTAAATGCCTCAAAATCATCGCAACACATCCATATATAAGACCGCAGCCAGTGCGGCGGCAGTCGGGAATTTAATTAAAATATAACCGGCGCCACGGATTCTCCAACCGAAAACAAAAAAGATATAAACGAAATGCATGTTCGGATTTCTTTTTATTTTACTGGATTCTGGGACGTCAAGCCATTGGCTGTCGACTAGCCATATTAAAGAGAGAGACAGCGGATAATGTATGCTGATTTGCCTGTTTCTAAAATATGCGCTTACAATACTAAAACATCGCTAAATATACATGGTTCTTCACGGTAAGTGGCCTATTAAACGTTTCAGAGATTAAAAATAATATGACTGAAATTTTGTTTACAGGGGTTATTAATATGCTCTCTTCAATGATAATAATGCCAAGGAAGTAGCTGTCAACTTCGTTATTTTAAATGGAACACCATTTATATTATAGCATTACCAGCAAGATAGAATAAAAATACGTCATAAATGTTAAAGCTTTCATGTACCTAAATCTAACAGTTTTTGAGATAATCGACATTTTATAAAAATGTTGATGTTCTTATGTTCTTTATGTGTACCGAAAAGCAAGTGAAGGCTTCCAGAACGATGAAAGATATAAAGAATTTTCTAAAAAAACACCCCTATTTTTTATACCCTCACATTTTTCTATTTCAATAACCGCGTTCCAATTTTGCCTCGTTTCGTGGAATCAAACACCACAGAGGTATTTCTGCATTAAAAATAAATCTTGATTGCGTGAGCATTTTTTAATTAAGCCAGCATGGAATGTATCATGCTTTATTTCCGTTGGGCAGGGCCATTGTTATAGTTTTAGGTGGTAATTGAATCACTTTGTCAGCAGGCGTTTGTGGCCGCTGTTTTGCAATGCGGATTATTTTTGTGTTGTTGAAAAGTCGCCTTCAAAAAATTGAGTTATAAAACGTACCATGTGTCACGTTTTACATTAGATGAAACATTTTTGATCATAAAAAGCAAACATAATCAATCCGCGAGCTACCGATTATTTTAGCAGAATTGATGGGGAAATTAATTTCATTAGTTTAATGACTAGCGCATTCGCCATTTTCTCGAATATTTAAGTGTTTCAATATATCGCATTGGTTCGGCTGAAAATCTTTTCTATAATATCCAAATAGTGTAAATTCTGCATACACTTCCACTCAAAGCAGTAATCTGTCCATTCTTTGTTGTTGCCCTCATTCCCTTTAGCAGTTCTTGTTGGTTCAAGTACCAGCACGCCCAGGTGTAGAATTTATGGGAGTTAAATAGATTAAATATACATTACTAAAAAGCTTTTACTAAAATTATAGCTCGAGAACTACCTGTTCGATTTTATCTTGGTTTAGTTTAATTAAAGGACTACTTTTAGGGGAATTGAGGTGAAACCAAAAATCAATACTAATTCCATTTCCATTTTTTAAATATTTCTGTTCATAGCATTTACCCAAAATATGAAAACATATTTCTTATTTTTCAATTTCTGGATGAATTATACACTGTTGACGAGAAATAATGTTTTTGGCCCCCTCCTACCCAAACTATTCACATAGTCCAGGCGCCAGAGCATTCGAGGCGTTTGTATTTGAAGTAATCTATTTTGTTGTACAGAAAAATCCAAAAATCCTGTCGTATTTGGCTAAAAAGCAAGCAACGACGTAGTTTTTATGTGTGCAAGATTTTGTCGATTGTATAGAAAATTCCCTAGACAATAAATAATTGTTTATAGAGTAAAATATTGACAAATCAAAAAAAAATTCTAAATGGTTATAAACGTGTAAAAATAGGTATTTTTAGTATTGATTGAGTATATTATGACAAGTATCTCTAAAAAATGGTGTGCCCTTTCTATACCTTAATTTAAACCCACGGTACGCGATAAACTTTTTAAAATTTTCTTAATTAACAATCCTGTCAATCGAAAACCAAGCGATCAATTGTTGCAACATTTTTAGGGTAGAATTGATATATTATGTATTTGACTATTTGTTCATAGTCTCATCAATATTTATAAATATTTACTTATTTTAAAAATTTTTCCAAATATACATATGATTTTCTACTATTTTTCGCCCATTGTTAATACAAAATTCAACTTTTCTGATTCGAGTTGCTGTAACTTTATAGAAAATCGTCAAATAAACACAAAAAAATAGACTTTTTGATTTACTTTCAATGTTAGAGGGAAAATAGGTCGAAAAACTGTTCATTTTTCGTTCTTTTTGTATGTTTGTTGTTCCCCAGAATTTAGCAATGGTTTTTTTGGAATAATCATGATTAATGTAATAATTTTGCAGATTCCTTAAAATTTGGAAATTAAATAAAATCGCAAATATTTCGAAATACTGCAGATAATACCTATTATACCAAAAAAAGTGGATTTAGTTCCATATATTAAATAAAAAAAATACTAAGCATTGCCTTGTAGACCAACATTTTCTTGGTTTGAAGTTAATATAACGTAGTAAAAATAATTCGATTAATAACAATTTTTGGGGAACTAAAGGAGAAATACTGGTTAAAAACTTACACACACTTGTAAAATAAATAATTCACAACTAACAGGTCACGCAAACAACAGCTATTTACTTGATCTAATTCATTACATTATATTTATCATCTATTATGTAGATAAAAAAAGACTAATGATAGATATAAAAAATATATGAGTTCGTAATATCACAATGATTATTTCAATACGGTCTTTCTTGTAACATAATTCATATACTGGTAATTTATTCAACGCTAATATCTCACTATCTCGCACCCCATTAGAGTTCTAATCACTTACAAAAATAACAAAACTGAAGCAAAAAATTGTAGGAACCCTAAATAAAAGTACTTGAAAAAAACATTATTTTGCTCGGTCGATCGTGCATTTACTTTTACAGTTGATGCTAGAGCAATTACTGTTAGTAGTGTCGCTATAATATTTGAACATTGATGAATTGACGTCCGCTGTTTTATTGCAGAAATATGCAGGTTATGCATTTTGTATAGTTGTTACGATGTCAATTGGAACCTGTAAATCTTAAAGCACAGGACCGTATGCACTTCTCCTGAAATTTCTTCCTATGCTTTGACCATGATGTGTCTCGTAATTTTAGTTGACAGAGCCATTCGTGTAATGTTGGTTGCATACAACTATGTTCGGCGGTCACGTGGTTTATGATCATTTATGAAGGTGAAAAAAATCTACGTCATATGCAATTAATTTGGAATTACTAAAATAATTTGATATAAAACTGTATGCGTTTTTATTTACTACACATCGATGTAAACTTTACCATTTTTCCGAAGGACAAAAAGTAGTGTTAATTTCATTTTTGACATGAGAAAACGAAATCATAAAAAACGTATAGGAGTTAGTAATGAGATGTTCTACATCTACAGGGTTAGTCAAAAGTATGGAAACCCCCAAAAATTTCAGCGGGAAAGCATTTTTGGGATAAATGGTAAGGAGAAAAATCTTACCATTTTTCACGACGCATCTGACGGTAACCTTGACCTTGAGGTTCAAGGTCATAGATTTTTGTCCTCCGCAATAATCCCAAAAATGCTTTCCCGCTGAGATATTTGGGGGCATCCATACTTTTGACTAACCCTGTATATTCCCCCACTGACAACATAATCTGTTGGTAATTTATTCACAATGTACGCCGGTTCAATAACGTTTTGTCAGTGCGACAGATAGGAATTTGATGATCCGCAATCAGTATTATCCAGAGCTTAACCGAGTTACAACGGATGCAAATTCGAGCCGATAAAAACTTTCTTAATTTTAGTTTCCGGCCGGAGTTTTATTCGCCGTCCCGTAAAGCTTGGGCGTTCACCGCAACAGAATCAAAACACAATTTGCATTTTTTACGTCAAACAGTTTAATGACTGGCGCATTCGCCATTTTATCGAATTTTCATAACGATTTTCAGGTGATTTTTAAAACAGTAAGTCAAGGCAAATCGTTATTTATAAAAAGAAATGGTTATATTTAGTAGTTTAGTTGGATAATTAATTTGATTTAATGTGATTAATGTTTTCATTAAAAAAATTAGTCTATTTCATTGGAACCAAATAAATTGTCGTCGTGGTCAGTCATTTTATTAATAAGAAAGTCGTCGTTTTCCGTGGCTTTTGTAAATACTATGTGCAGGGACTGGACTGGACCCGGAAATCTCCCACGTGTTTGGATAACCTCTGAGTTTAAATAACTATCCAGATAGTTTAATATAAATAACCCTTAACTAATTCTTTTGAGGCGAGGGTTTATCTCATTACTTTTTTATTTTTTCACAGGTATNTACTCTTTGGAGTCTCAACTATCAATCCCCATTGAAAAATTTTCGATTTTATCCATTTTAGCAACAATTAGAATTTTTTCAAAATTTCTTCGAAAAAATACATATAAATATTATTAGCTGTTTCTCAATTTCTACAACAGATAATGAATGAATCTATTCGCTATTATTCTGCTATAAAACGAACTTGGCAGTAGTTTGTTTTCGTTACTTCCTGAGATTTCAATTCCTGCAGGAGCATATTCGTGATATAAAGGTAAATATGACTTTATAAAGCAAGAAAATGCTTCTATATTTATCTACTTTTCTTCCTTCTAGTAAATTTCAGATTTCTATAATATGAATTGCCATGGGCAAACATGTAAAAATGCCGAAGTTTTGAAACCGGTGACACTAACTGAAGTAGATGTGGAAGAATTATTTCAAGAAGAGATTGATACGGTAACAGATGGTACGGCTACAGAGAACACATTTAAA
The DNA here is from genome assembly GCF_000390285.2 of Anoplophora glabripennis. NCBI lineage: Eukaryota > Metazoa > Arthropoda > Insecta > Coleoptera > Cerambycidae > Anoplophora > Anoplophora glabripennis. The sequence continues at coordinate 1,814,858 of NW_019416219.1, read as the reverse complement.
GATCTCATTCAGATTGCAGATGAAGAGTTAGAGTTTGAGGAGGTTTCTACAGAAATTTCTACAGACATAACTTCTCAGTCGAAGAAACGTAAATTAGAATAAAACTTTTTTTTTCTTAGAATAAAAATTTATAATAAAACGTATTTCAATTAATGTTAATAAAAAATGTACGTTATATTTTAAAATAAAAGCTATCAATGAAATAGAATTAACTTCCAATTTATTTTAAATACAAATCTGTACAACATTTTTTTGTATTCGAGAAATATTATATTCAAAATTAATGTTAATCTTGAAATGAACAATCGTATTTAAGAATTTATCTCAAAACTATGTAGCTTTTGAAAAATAGAGGCTTCTTTTTATTTTTTTGTTATTTGAAAATTAAAATGTTTCCTTTTTGCATATAAATTTAAACTGAAAGATTTTTTTGAATCGACATTGTAAAATTCGAATAGATCTTGCTTTCCTCTATCAATTAAAAAAAATCATCTACTTATCTGCTGTAGAAGCTAATATAAAGTCGATTGATATTGTGCGAGTGAATTATACTGTTCCGCCCGCAGTCTTCTCTCCTCACTCTTTGACTCTCTGCTCAATTCCTGTGAAATGTATCAATATTTTTTGCATCAGAACAGTTAAAATACATTTCCGATTTAAACAAATTATAGTTATAAGGTATTTGCTTCAAACAATCAAAATCACTTTTGACTGTTATTGGACAGTACGTTGTTTTGCCGTAAACATTTATTTTCACGATATTTTTTTCGGTCTATACTGTATTGCAGCAACAATAATGCACATAAAAATTTCGGACCACTTTTATTTTGAAGAGAATCTCAAAACGAAACTTGTTTTCTCTTTGACTATTTTCTCTAATGTCAATATTCTCCGAGATATACATCAAAGAAGGGAGAAAAATGCGCCTTGTTTATTTTTTTTACATTTTCTTGTGCTAACAATTATGCACAACTCTTTAGCGGGCGCATATCGCAATTATCATTTTACATAATATTTAGAACTATTTCCAACAAAAAATAACTACTATATGAAACATCCATACAACCTACTATTAAAACCGAATGGACTACTAAATCTCTGAAATTCTAGGTTGTTTAATAAAGACATTTCTTCTAGGATCTTCCCTACTAGTTGATAAAAACAAGAATAAAGATGAATTTGGTGTGCAGAAATGTCTTAATTACATTTTCGACGTTAAAAAAATTCTCCGTAAATTCCAATATTTGCCAATTCCGCATGTACGGCGCCGTTAATTTCGAGAGCGGCGACTTAATCCGGAATATAAATATATATTGCCCCGTGCAAATGCCTTAATTCCGTCTTGATTGGGAAAAGCGGCCCGTAAATTCCAATATACCCGCCATTAAAATACCCGCTAGAAAAAGCGAACGCCAATTACTTTTTTCATTTGCGCCGGGCTGATTTATTTCCACTCCTCAATAAGACTCGATCCCGGTCGATATGCAAATTATGCCGTTACACCTGTGGCACACAAAAACCAATTACGTCCACTCCGCGTCGATTTCAATCCGTGGATGTTTAGCGGACGACTCGGGGGGGATTCGAGCAAACCAGCCGGAAAATTGCCGCCTACATGGGTCAGACATCCGATAGTTCACCGAGAGAACGCTCTGCTATATTCAAAATAGTCGCCCTCCGCACGGATATGCGAGTGTTGCATAAAAAATCATTTTGAAAATGTGTAATAAAGGAATACAATTCGAAAGTCAGGTAAAAAATAACCTTTCAGGATTGAAGCACCATTAAAATACAGGGTGTTAGAGGTTTGATTGCCTTAATTTTAACAGACGATAGAATACATTATAATAAACAAAAAAACCTTATATGACGTGGGTCCTAAACTCAACCATTTCCGAGAAAAAAATCTCTCGATGTACAAAAGTTCCATTAATTAAGGAATACTGTCATAATTGTGTGCGTAGAATACCATAAAATACAATGCTTATCACTTTTTTTAACTTCTTTATGCTTAATTCTAAAAAATAGTTAGCGTTGTAATAAATTTAAAATTCGATAAAAATCATATCGAGCAATGTGACAACGGCGCGGGGGATAACACGAGGTATTAAGCTGTCCAGCAATACGCAATTCATTTGGTATCTGGAATTGGACCGTGTCTGAGTGTTTTTTGCGTACCACTACTTCCTTTTCTTGTTTTCCAGCGAGTGCGCGAAAATTGGATTCAAAGGCGTCGTGCGTTCATCGAAAATGGTGGTGGACATTTTAAGCATATGTTGTAGTTTGTTTTGAACTTGTACGTTTAAAAATTACTAAATTACTTTTTGTCCCTAAATTATTTTTAATACGTTTGATTATTTGGATGACGTGAATCTTTGGGTACTTTCATTACATATTTTTCAAATTCATAATTTAATTAAAAGTTAAATTCCTGTTTTAAGAGATTCATAATTACTAAAATTCGAGCTAAAATTTAAGCACGATAAATCGATAAATTTTATTTTATTCATTTAAAAACTGGAAAACAATTGTCTTGAAATTTAGTAAATGTTTCACAATAATAGTTGTTTACATTTTTCCATACGCCGCGTGCACACGTGGTAAAGCGCTGTTGTCACGTTGTGATGAAACTCCCCAATATTAATACTCGTATTCTGAAAACTGTTAATCTTACGCCCCTGTAATATACAATTTTTTTGTTCATTTATGATAACTCTATCTCATGCTGAAGTAGTGACAGTCACACTTTTTACCCCTGTAGAATCGATGTCACCAAAACAGTTACAATACAGGGTGTCCTAGAAATATGTGGCGCATTGAACTCATAAAAAGTAACAACAAAAGTTGTGTAGTTTTTGTTTTTCCAAATAAACGATGGACAATAAGTGAACGGCAAAATACATACGTGTTAACTGTTTTAGGAAATATTTTGACAAAGTTATAAAACAAAAATGGAAAACTACTGGATCTTTAACTAATTGGATGTATCAAAACCTCCCCATATATTTAAAATATCTGGCAGCAATGGAAGAATACTAAATGGGGAGGGACGAATGAATGATAAAGAGATATTTACATGTCTCTCAAGTGACTCTAGAGTAGGGTATAACGAATCAGCATTTTTATTAAATAAAATTCGTTTATAAAAGTGACCACTAGAAAGAGAGAAACATTATTTGTAGCACGAGAAATGAGAAGTGAAAATTATATGACTTTTTAAGTTGGGTTGTCTTTCAAATAAATTTCTAATTTTCTTTCAAAACTGTAATCTTCTGTCTGTGTCATCTGCTCATAGTTCTTGTAAGACGTTAACTTTGAAAAGATGCTACGTTTAAGACTTCAGAGTTCTGTGAACTGAGGACTTCGACAAGTTGAAGTTAGCTGAGATAGATCTAATGGATGAATTAGGATTTTTAGTAACGGCGAGCATCACATTTTTACGGCCATTTTTGCTTACCGTTCTTCGCTTTCCTGATCCAGGTCAAGCTTTTATACTTCTGGTTTCTTCAAACTTTTTGGATACTTTACTTATTAAAAGACAATTTTTTTAATTTTTTTTGACAACTATGAAAAAAATATGAATTTTGTTCCATCATTTAGGGACACACTGTATATAGATACATTTACCAAAACAATTTTTTGCAATTTACAAGTTGCATACGTCTGCAAACATACCAGAAAATGCAATCGCTGCTTTAAAGCCAAGTTTTCTATTAAAAATTATAAGACTTATTTTTAAGACAAAGAAAGAAGCTATATTTTTTATATAAAAAGAGCTAATTATATTAAAACATGAGTGGGCGAAGTAGCCTCTTCAACGTTGTTTACGATCTAAAATGTTCGAAGGATCATGCGTCAAGAGTTGAGATAATCATTTTATATTTAGGCATAGTGGTGGAGGACTTTTGCAAAAACAAAGCATCATTAAAATGATTTGGTAATTCTTGAACCGAAAATAGGAATTTTAATTAGAAAGAATAATAATAACACCAAAACTGAGGCTTTATATAGAGAACCCTTTGATTTAATATTAATAATATAAACGTTAAAAAAACACCTTAATAAAATACATCACAATGTCGAGTTTACGTATCATTCTCTGTTTATCATTATTTACTATCGGTTACACCTAGACATCGGAAACTTTGTGGCGACAAATAAATAAACAGTAGGTAGTAATTAATTATGCCAGTAAGCCTCAATAAGCGTTGTAGTAGCAGAACAAGGCTAAATCTGTGGTCAAGCCGTGTGCCGCTCTATGCTTACAATACACAATGCTACAGACTGCCATAAAAACACGTGCCATAGACTCGACCAAGCAAAGAGTGAAGTAGTTGATGCTTCGTCAGCATTAGTAAAAATAGCATAGGTATATTAAAAACTTTAAAAAAGTTAAGGAAATGTGACCAAATGTTTTTTTCTTTATTACAAGACAAAAGGAGAAACACCAATTTTTAAACGTTAATTATAAATTTCAGTTTTCTTTGTCTGTCGAGGTGTACCTACGTACCTGATGTTGATTTTGACACAGTTCACAAAACTGTCCCATGAATGGGTCAGATATTTGCGTAATGAAACGAAAATAATGCGGCTAGGCGAGTTCCGGTTACGCCGAATCCCAAACAAACAAGTTAAATGCCTCAAAATCATCGCAACACATCCATATATAAGACCGCAGCCAGTGCGGCGGCAGTCGGGAATTTAATTAAAATATAACCGGCGCCACGGATTCTCCAACCGAAAACAAAAAAGATATAAACGAAATGCATGTTCGGATTTCTTTTTATTTTACTGGATTCTGGGACGTCAAGCCATTGGCTGTCGACTAGCCATATTAAAGAGAGAGACAGCGGATAATGTATGCTGATTTGCCTGTTTCTAAAATATGCGCTTACAATACTAAAACATCGCTAAATATACATGGTTCTTCACGGTAAGTGGCCTATTAAACGTTTCAGAGATTAAAAATAATATGACTGAAATTTTGTTTACAGGGGTTATTAATATGCTCTCTTCAATGATAATAATGCCAAGGAAGTAGCTGTCAACTTCGTTATTTTAAATGGAACACCATTTATATTATAGCATTACCAGCAAGATAGAATAAAAATACGTCATAAATGTTAAAGCTTTCATGTACCTAAATCTAACAGTTTTTGAGATAATCGACATTTTATAAAAATGTTGATGTTCTTATGTTCTTTATGTGTACCGAAAAACAAGTGAAGGCTTCCAGAACGATGAAAGATATAAAGAATTTTCTAAAAAAACACCCCTATTTTTTATACCCTCACATTTTTCTATTTCAATAACCGCGTTCCAATTTTGCCTCGTTTCGTGGAATCAAACACCACAGAGGTATTTCTGCATTAAAAATAAATCTTGATTGCGTGAGCATTTTTTAATTAAGCCAGCATGGAATGTATCATGCTTTATTTCCGTTGGGCAGGGCCATTGTTATAGTTTTAGGTGGTAATTGAATCACTTTGTCAGCAGGCGTTTGTGGCCGCTGTTTTGCAATGCGGATTATTTTTGTGTTGTTGAAAAGTCGCCTTCAAAAAATTGAGTTATAAAACGTACCATGTGTCACGTTTTACATTAGATGAAACATTTTTGATCATAAAAAGCAAACATAATCAATCCGCGAGCTACCGATTATTTTAGCAGAATTGATGGGGAAATTAATTTCATTAGTTTAATGACTAGCGCATTCGCCATTTTCTCGAATATTTAAGTGTTTCAATATATCGCATTGGTTCGGCTGAAAATCTTTTCTATAATATCCAAATAGTGTAAATTCTGCATACACTTCCACTCAAAGCAGTAATCTGTCCATTCTTTGTTGTTGCCCTCATTCCCTTTAGCAGTTCTTGTTGGTTCAAGTACCAGCACGCCCAGGTGTAGAATTTATGGGAGTTAAATAGATTAAATATACATTACTACAAAGCTTTTACCAAAATTATAGCTCGAGAACTACCTGTTCGATTTTATCTTGGTTTAGTTTAATTAAAGGACTACTTTTAGGGGAATTGAGGTGAAACCAAAAATCAATACTAATTCCATTTCCATTTTTAAATATTTCTGTTCATAGCATTTACCCAAAATATGAAAACATATTTCTTATTTTTCAATTTCTGTGGATGAATTATACACTGTTGACGAGAAATAATGTTTTTGGCCCCCTCCTACCCAAACTATTCACATAGTCCAGGCGCCAGAGCATTCGAAGCGTTTGTATTTGAAGTCATCTATTTTGTTGTACAGAAAAATCCAAAAATCCTGTCGTATTTGGTTAAAAAGCAAGCAACGACGTAGTTTTTATGTGTGCAAGATTTTGTCGATTGTATAGAAAATTCCCTGGCCAATAAATAATTATTTATAGAGTAAAATATTGACAAATCAAAACAAAATTCTAAATGGTTATAAACGTGTAAAAATAGGTATTTTTAGTATTGATCATTGTATTATATTATGACAACAAGTATCTCTAAAAAATTGTGTGCCCTTTCTATACCTTAATTTAAACCCACGGTACGCGATAAACTTTTTGAAATTTTCTTAATTAACAATCCTGTCAATCGAAAACCACGCGATCGATTGTTGCAACATTTTTAGGGTAGAATTGATATATTATGTATTTGACTATTTGTTCACAGTCTGATCAATATTTATAAATATTTACTTATTTTAAAAATTGCTTCAAATATACATATGATTTTCTACTATTTTTTGCCCATTGTTAATACAAAATTCAACTTTTCTGATTCGAGTTGCTGTAACTTTATAGAAAATCGTCAAATAAACACAAAAAAATAAATAATGACTTTTTGATTTAGGGTTTACTTTCAATGTTACAGAGAAAAATAGGTCGAAAACTGTCCATTTTTCGTTCTTTTTGTATGTTTGTTGTTCCCCAGAATTTAGCAATGTTTTTTTTTAGAACAGGCAAACTCGGATTCTTATTCTACATAATATTTGGAATTTTTCTGCACAACACACTAGATGACTGCAATCACAAACGCCAAAGCCTACTTTTACTGCTCTACCTGGACTAACATCCAGCAATGAATTTCGGTGATACTATCTGTGTGTTTTGTTAATTTGATTAAATTTTTGAAAATTATTTACGGTAAACAGTTTTTAACGCGTTTAGTTTACTATGTTCATGATTAATGTAATAATTTTGCAGATTCCTTAAAATTTAGAAATTAAATAAAATCGCAAATATTTCGAAATACTGCAGATAATACCTATTATACCAAAAAAAGTGGATTTAGTTCCATATATTAAATAAAAAAAATACTAAGCATTGCCTTGTAGACCAACATTTTCTGGGTTTGAAGTTAATACAACGTAGTAAAAATAATTCGATTAATAACATTTTTTGGGGAATTAAAGGAGAAATACTGGTTAAAAACTTACACACACTTGTAAAATAAATAATTCACAACTAACAGGTCACGCAAACAACAGCTATTTACTTGATCTAATTCATTACATTATATTTATCATCTATTATGTAGATAAAAAAAGACTAATGATAGATATAAAAAATATATGAGTTCGTAATATCACAATGATTATTTCAATACGGTCTTTCTTGTAACATAATTCATATACTGGTAATTTATTCAACGCTAATATCTCACTATCTCGCACCCCATTAGAGTTCTAATCACTTATAAAAATAACAAAACTGAAGCAAAAAATTGTAGGAACCCTAAATAAAAGTACTTGAAAAAAACATTATTTTGCTCGGTCGATCGTGCATTTACTTTTACAGTTGATGCTAGAGCAATTACTGTTAGTAGTGTCGCTATAATATTTGAACATTGATGAATTGACGTCCGCTGTTTTATTGCAGAAATATGCAGGTTATGCATTTTGTATAGTTGTTACGATGTCAATTGGAACCTGTAAATCTTAAAGCACAGGACCGTATGCACTTCTCCTGAAATTTCTTCCTATGCTTTGACCATGATGTGTCTCGTAATTTTAGTTGACTGAGCCATTCGTGTAATGTTGGTTGCACAGATATGTTCGGCGGTCACGTGGTTTATGATCATTTATGAAGGTGAAAAAAATCTACGTCATATGCAATTAATTTGGAATTACCAAAATAATTTGATATAAAACTGTATGCGTTTTTATTTACTACACATCGATGTAAACTTTACCATTTTTCCGAAGGACCAAAAGTAGTGTTAATTTCATTTTTGACATGAAAAAACGAAATCATAAAAAACGTATAGGAGTTAGTAATGAGATGTTCTACATCTACAGGGTTAGTCAAAAGTATGGAAACCCCCAAAAATTTCAGCGGGAAAGCATTTTTGGGATAAATGGTAAGGAGAAAAATCTTACCATTTTTCACGACGCATCTGACGGTGACCTTCACCTTGAGGTTCAAGGTCATAGATTTTTGTCCTCCGCAATAATCCCAAAAATGCTTTCCCGCTGAGATATTTGGGGGCATCCATACTTTTGACTAACCCTGTATATTTCCCCACTGACATCACACGTAACATAATCTGTTGGTAATTTATTCACAATGTACGCCGGTTCAATAACGTTTTGTCAGTGCGACAGATAGGAATTTGATGATCCGCAATCAGTATTATCCAGAGCTTAACCGAGTTACAACGGATGCAAATTCGAGCCGATAAAAACTTTCTTAATTTTAGTTTCCGCCCGGAGTTTTATTCGCCGTCCCGTAAAGTGTGGGCGTTCACCGCAACAGAATCAAAACACAATTTGCATTTTTTACGTCAAACCGGCAGGCGAAAATGTGTGAACATCGCCGGGCAAATTTACGTTAAAAACGGGCAACAAAACTTAGTTATAAATTCCGAGAAACAAAAACCAAGTTTGCATGGCAAATTGCGCCGAACAAATGCCGGCGAGCTTAGTATAAATTAAACCACGGAATCGCGGAGACTGATAAATATTTAACCTCTCCTATCGCTCGCGATTGCATTTTTGCCGAAGCTCTGCTGTTTACTTATTCATTCATTTGTCAATTCTGCTCGGAGCCGACTGCAAAAATCTAATTAGACGTAATAGGGAAGGCAAAGTTTGCCAGCCCGGCATAATAGCGAAATGAATTCGCCAGCTCAGGCACACGAAAAGGAGACTGGTCTAGGAAAATAGGCTTTATCATTATTTTTGCAAGAATTGTTTCATGTTTTCTTCCTTTCACGATCTACATTGGATTAAAATGCTATGTTTACATCATGTACTTTTTACGGTCTAATCCTTTGAATGGCTTTTTGAGTGCTTTGAAAACAGAAATGTACATAGACTCGCAAGACGATGCGATTTAATGTGCCTTACAAAAGTTTGTTTAGTCGTAGCGAAAGAAAAGTTGAATAAAGTTTATTTTTTAATTTTTAGAAGACATAATGTATATTGTGCAAACAAGAAATTTTGTATCGAACAACATGTACTGGTCAGATTCCGTTCCTGGTTACTGAACTTCAAGGTACTAAGGTCGACGTTCGATCTCATTCCCTGATGGGTCCACAGAGGTTCTGCAGCTCTCCTTTAACTTTGGACAATTGACTTTTCTGGAACTTGTCCATCCATGGAGTTTCCAAGGTTCCAAATTACTATGTACATTATCACCAGTATAAATACAACACTATTGATGCTTTAATAATTTAAGGATTTTAGGTTACCGGGTAGTTAAAGTGCCTACATAAATAAATTATTAAGGTGGTCAAGATGTTCGTCTACGACCCTTCCTACGAAGCTTCCACCCGATATACTATACAACTACGCGCCATCTTGGACTTAACCCCATCAAGGCATAAATCGGCTTAGCAGTGTTCAGAGGGGTAGAATTAAAACCCTTGAAGCTTACGTGCGTGAATATCAGGGTAACTTTTTAACATGGCGATTTCCATGGTAGATAGGAAACAACATTTTCGCGATTAAAATCATTTGATTATAATACGTAAATAAAACATCCAATTATGTATGTAGGCGCAAACAATCATAGTCTTTTCTGTATTTTAAAAAACGTACCTACTCTTTATTAACCTTTCTCTACTTACTTTAAAGCTTTTTTTATAAAAAAAAATAAACACATCGATATACATAAAATTCACCAGAGTACCTTCAGTATAACGTGAATCGTTTTAGTTCCAATTCATTCGTTGTTAAATTATTTAGAAAAATGCTTGCCTGTTTAAGCGAAAAACAGAGATTTTAAAATTTAATTTTCACAATACTGAAAATGATAATGATTATGTAAAAATTTATTAATCGTCTTGGCTACTGTCAGGCAGCCAACGGTGCACAATTTAAACATTTAATTTAGTCGATTTTTACATAATCATTATCATTTTCAGTATTGTGAAAATTAAATTTTAAAATCTTCAAACATTATTTTCTTGAAATTTTTGTTATGTAACACCATAATTTTTCATGATCTGTGTATGTAGAATGACACGCTCTTTCAAATGGCATGGTCAAAATTGGGGGTTGCTATTTAAAAAAATTGTCGATGACGTCATATCTCGAACAACGATGACGTCACAAATATGG
>NW_019416219.1:1774283-1803170 GCF_000390285.2 Anoplophora glabripennis | reverse complement strand
TTTAAAGAAAAGCTTTTCGCTAAAATTGATGGTTTTCCCTGCAAAGTGAAAAAACTGTTTTCCTCACTTATTTGTTTAAATAGAAAAGTTAGCTAATAAAAGTTTTTGACTCACGAGACGAGAGATGTCTTGTATTATGTTCCTTTAGACAATTTTACAATAATCTAGCGGATAGGACTTTTTTCGAGTAAAAATTTAATTTGCTTGGTCTAAAGGGTAATGCATCAGTAGCGCACCTAGAAAAAAGTTTGAAGGGAAACAATTTCAAAATAATTTCTGTCTAGAATCTAAAGCTGAGTATAATGTAACTTTCGAGCTGATGTTTTTGATATATTTCCTTGTTATTAGCTGTTTAATAAAAGGACTGATGCCAATAAGAAAGAAGAGAAATGTACGTATTTACAAACTCAAACGATTATATTAATCTTCTAGGACAATTTTAACGACCGGAAAATGTACTATTGTCGTGTAACGCACGCGACCGCAAATTGACGCCCATCCAATAAATAACAAATACACGTCACTAAAACAATAGTGGTTAATTGAACGGTCCCGTAATCCTGCACTAACGACCCTGCGTAGAAATTAATTTGGCACAATTTTGTTTAATCAATAAGCGGCCGGCTGATGTAAACCCGTTTTTAACAGCTTTGTGCACAGCCACAATGCTTTCAATAAAGCCTCGAGTATTGCTTTTATGCCTGAGGCACTTTTAATTTCGCGACTATACACGCGCGCCACAGATAGAAACGTTCCCCCCTTGTGAAAAACTTGATATTAATTCGCCGCAGTCTTAATACCTCCGTAACGGTCGGCGGCTACAAGGGTTTTTACGGTGCGGCATTGATTTTTTGTTTCCGCATCCGGATTATCCCTCGGAGAATTCAGAAATCCGTAATTTCCACGCCGGTAAAATTTTGTAAATATACCCACTTTTAAAAATTAAAAAACGGCAAGAAGAAATAACTATTTTATACAGGGTGTTCGACAAAATTTCCTCATTCTCGCTCGCTTCAATCAATTCGCTTTGGATGATTTAAAAAAATGTATTATTGTTACATGTCGCACGGATACAAATATAAAGAGAGATTTATTATTTTACGCAAAAAATGGGTCGAGTGCGTTCTGTGTTTTTGATCTCGTTTAAATGTTATTTTTTCATTTTGCATTTGGTTTTATGTCCATTCGTCTAACGGTTAATTCATCAGGCGCTGAATAAATTGATATATTATTAATTTATGGGAGTTGTATTTGTACATTAGAGTATTACCTTTATTATTTTTTATACATGTATTTATTATTTTAAATTCTATAACACCCATTTCTACAGCAAAATTGCAACTTTTATGTAACTTTGTTTGTAAACACCATAGAAACGACAAAATCCAAACAACCAAGGCGACTTTGCAAAATTTCGAATAATGTCAAAATGAATTGATTAAGAAATATCAAGAAATAAGACCTAATTTTTATTTTATGAACCATAAAGAACTGTGGAAACAGATAAAATATACACCACGCAGCAGTTAAAGCTAATTTACCTCCTTTATGGTGTAAATAACTATTATTTTTACACCTCAAAAAAAAAACATGACATTCAGGACGAATTTAGTTTTAGCGCTTCCCCGCTTCAACTATAAATTGTAATGAAAAATTAACGTCATTTTATAAAAATATGGTGCTAAAAACTACTTCACAATATATTGAATTTTACCCTCCTTCGTATCCTCTACCCCACCATCATACACAATATCAAGAAACACTTAATCGGATTAGCATATCTATATCTGCACTTCGATCATTCTCGCATTTTTTTGTAATTTCGAAATTTATATTCAAGATTTTTTAAATTTTGATTAAATGATCAGATTTTTCATCCTTTATGATACTTAACCTATATAAAAGTTTTAGAACTGAAGGTAAATTTTTCTCGAAATGTTAATTATGTGACTTAGATCGTTCTTCCCCTGTGGTCCTCATTTATATTCAATTTTTTTCTTGAAATGTTCGGCAGAAAGTAGATCGTCTTTAAACTAGTAACAGTTTAATTGACAATATAAATTAAGAACTCAGGGTTAAAGAATTTGGAAGCAGCTTTTATTTTTTAATTGGATTCTATTATCCGCATGGATCGATACAAACACTTTTAACGTCTTAGCAACTTTATTGGAGGATTACATTTGAATGCAAAATAAACAAGGCGCAAAGTAAATGTTTTTTTGTGAGGCTTTAGTGGGTCTAAAAAGGTTAAGGGGATAAAAAAATAAATCCCAGCCCAGGAAAGTACATAGTCTTAATGATTATCGTTTTAATGACTTTGAATAAGTGAAAATTACTTCCATTAGAAAGGACGGGCTCGTATTTTCTATTATTTTTATTTATATATGAAAAATATACCTACGCCTTGACGTCAGGTAACCTTATCGATTTTTAGATAAAAATTACAAGACCGAAATATACATTAATCAAAAAACAAAAAAATGGAGATTTATTACAAGTCATATTTTTATATTATACATAATAATAAGCACGAATACTGATACCGCAACTTCAAATCACAGAATTTTATCGATAAGGGATATGGTTACCTATAACATTATTTTTAAAAAATAGTTCTATACCCGTTTATAATTAAATATACGATCTATCATCTAGTCGAAATGACATTATGTGGGATCATGAATAAGACATAAATTAGGTTTTATTGATATTTGCGCTAAAATAGGTTTTAAATAAAAATGTGGAGATTATATTATAAAAGGGATATGTTTTCTCTTTCGTTATGTTGTTTTGGATGTAATATTCACTAAACGAAATTTAATTATCTGAATAATATTACTCGTATTCCATACGATAAAGTAATAAAGATGGTTACGGATGTGGTTTTGTTTACGAACTCTTGCAGTAACAACAATGCATTTAAGATAGTAATTACTATTAATTATTATACTAAGAAAATATCAGTTTTTTTAAATATTTATTTTTCTTAGTTTGTACTTTTGCATTGAAAAATTCCCCAAAAATTGAAAAGTATCTTTCAATCGTTCAATCGTATGGCACACGGACAGGACCGTTCCAGAGAAAATATTTTGATCCATAATTGAACTTTAATTTACGAAAAAAAAACGCAAAAATAAAACTTTTGCGTATAAGACTTTTCTATTACAAATATCGTTAGGAAGCTGTAGTTTAATTTTTATAGATTATACACGCCACACCTGTATACTGCTGGAATATGAAAATATGTAGTGAACTTGATATTATTTGCGGGAATAGGAAATATTAATATCAGTCCTTTACAAAGTAATCGTGAAAACGCATTAAATGATGGAATTGTGGAACCATAATTCCAATCGTTAATCATTAATCGGGCTAATAATTCAAGATATATAACGAATACTCTGAAGCTGATCAATACTGAAACAATAGAAAAGTTTGTGTAACTAAAATGTACATTACTGCAGATAAATACTTAATCAATAATACCTGGTTGACCTAGTTACTATCTTGCCCATTAAAACAAATCATTATTTTAATTCCAGATTTAATCTAGGGATAAACGAGGAACTGAAAGCAACTGCCAACAGGGTACCTTCATACGACGACGGTACATTTTTCTAGCATTTCTTCCACTATGAAGGTAAATAGGTAGCTTTTTACAGCAAGTAATTATCTATTAACACTTGAAAATAATTTACAAACAATTTACATTGAAAAAAATATGCTTAGTAAACTGTTTTTCTAGAATAATGTGTATAACGCATATTAAAACTTATGTAATATATATACAACTTTTATTTAAAAAAACACTGATCTATACAATGTTCTTATTTAGAATTCTAGTAAAGATTAAAGCGAATTTCTTTCAATAAATTTTATAGCACTCACTAGATATTTTTTCATAAGAAACAATACCTTTGAAAACACTCTTAAGGCTAATAATAATAATTCCAGTCTTTAAAGCAATATGTTTAGTTTATCAACAAAACAACATTTTCTACCGGACCACCAGAAAGCTCGGTGCTATTTTTCCAGTTCTTGTTTGTCGCAATGTCCGTGAGGGTAGATCAACAAAAACAAAATAATTCAGTGTCTCCTTTGATCTGGATTCTCGCCGAACGAAGTAACTCATTTAATACCTCCTCAGGACCATTATTATACTTCAGCTGCCGGGACACAATTTCGTTACGTCCCCAGACATTGACACATTATCTCACAAAATCCTTTCTTCCGTTCCACTTAGAGCTGCGACCCTGTCGGCCGTGACATTTGACATGTGTTATAGACATAACCGGGGTCCTCGGGCGGAGGAGGACACGACGCTTTATGGCGGAGGGCTTGAGGAAGGTAGGAAGCCACCTCCCTTATATCAGAGGTATAAATCAAGGATACAACGGGCGGGTGTATTACTTTCTCATGATTCCAATCCTAAGTTACAAAAGAGTGTATCACGTTACAGTATAAATCTCATTCTTAAAATTAAACATTGAATGATAAAGACTTCACTAAAAAACATGTGTAATATCCCTACGTACCACCGTTTCTAGACTTTATCTTTCACCCATTCCTGCATGTGTCTTGCTAACAAAGCTAGCAATACTGGTTTCAGACTCCTGCAGGATAAGATCGTTCTAGCTAACTCATCAGACTTTTCGTGGCCACGATATATTTTATGCTGTGATACCCAAGATAGAGTCATGTTGCTTTGTTTACCAGTATCACCAAAACATCTAAACAGCACCATACCAAGCTAAAGTTCCGGTATGAGCTTATTGCCAATTAAACATCCTGACTTTTGGAGTAAATAGCAATTCGTTGGTGTTTAACGTTGCTTCTTCCTAGATTAAGAGGACTTGAACCCTGTGTCTTAAGGTTGTCTGTACACCAAACTGGGTGGACTTTAACAAGAAACCAGTCTTGCTTTTTGGTATTACCTAGAGGTTCTTATATGATATGCCTTACGGCAAAGTGATCCTAGAATCGGATATGCCTTAAACTCATCAAATAGCTTTTGGTGTGCCTTTAATGAATATATTTAGTGACAGTAGGTTCAGCAAAACCTCCAGTAGGTATAGTTTCTTTGGATCTCGGAATACTCCGGCAATGATTAGCCTTTCTACCTCCCACTTACAGTGTCTTCGGCCACCATATCATAGTTAACAATATCCTTATGACCTATGCGTATAACCTAAGATAGGGCTGGCATCCTAGTTCTTTCTCCTGCATCTCTCAAATGCTGTTCTGTCACTGTGTGACAGTTGTACGTTAGTTTTTGGTAAAAATCTAGGCTATTTTCCTTGCCCCCTTTAGTAAACGAGACATCTACTTACTCTAAGTAAAAGCAACTAAGGTGGTTGTTCATTTCGTGCAGCAGTGCAACTTATAATTTGAAATTCTAATTGGAATTTTCTAAAATAAAACCTACTTATCTGAAACACGATAGAGGCACTAAAATTAAAGAGAATATGATTATAACTGCATTCTTTTCACTTTTTCGCTTCTTCGTGTGTTTGTATACGACACGATTTAATCCCCAAGTCCGGGGTTTAAGTTTTCCCGTCCCTTCCATAAAGAAAATTACCGCTCGAGTAACGTAGGTGGGGAATATAGCGAAATTAATTTGGTTAGACATGATGTACAGCCTTCTTTGCGGCTTGAGTCGGGACGCCCCAGGTGGTCAGATGGAATCTTAATAGAGTCCCATTAATATTTATAGAGGCACGATGGAGGCCGTTCTCCACGTCGAGTGTGTGTGTATGGATTCATTGTTGGGGTAAATTGAAACGTGCATGCTGCAGTGAATTATTCGGGACAACGGAGAAATTGTAAAACTCCCTGGGCGTAATAAGCGAAATGGACTACGTAAAGTTTAGTTGAACGTTTACATATTCTGTTATTGATGTTTGTCATGAAAAATTCTAATGTTTATTTTAAATACGTAAGTTTATCAATGAAAATTGAGAAAAATGGGACATATTTTGAAAAGGTACTACTAAATTTAGAAAATTCGCTATATTTCCAAATTCCAAATGCAATAGACACAGAAAGAGTTGTTAAAATAATCCCAAAATACTGGGTGATTTTCAAAAAGCTGTAACTTGGAGGGAAATAGTCGTAGATAGAATAAAAAAAAAGGAAATTGAAGCTTAAAGTGTCTAGTATTCGGATCTGGAGTTTAAAATTTTTTAGCGTCAGCAGTTTTTGAGTAATAAGAAAATCAACGGAAAAAAAATTGCAAATTTTTGCTTTTCTTTAAAAAGGCCTATGGACTTTTTTTTGGTAATTTCACCATAAAGCTCTTTTAGATAATTTAATTCTCTTCAATTTCAGCTGTTCCAGAGCCCAATACGATGATTTGTCGCTTAGTTATCATAGATCAAAGCAAAAATATCATTTTTGACTTTGGCAATCAATTACTCGGGAAATAATGGTCGTACAGAAAATCCAAGCAGGGTTTTGAAAACTGCAAAGTATTCTCTACGAGTCGTAATTATTGGTTTGGATAAAAACCATTTTTTCGAAGTGAAAATGTTGGTTAGAAAAAAGTAAAAAATTTATTAATTAGGCATATTTGAATAACTTGGTATAACTTTGCAAATAATTAATAAACTAAGGATGTCGACTGTAACTTTTCAACCTCAAAGTGTCCTAAAGAAGCCCTGATAATTTCAAAACGCTGCGATTTTTTTCTCTTAGTGCCCGGTGTCGTTTTTGCTAAAAATTTTATTTTTAATACCAGCAAAGTAATAAGTAATTTTTCACTTTTTATTATCTTAAGTTAAACATGTTTTTTAGCAATAATCCATATTTTCTTCATCAAAAAACGTTCATTATTCTAAAAAAATGTTTTCAAAAATTATTTTTTTCAAAATTTTTTTAACGTATTCACAAGCTTCACAAACGTCAAAAAATTTGGTTGATTTGACGTTGCAGATCATAATTTATTATCGCATATTGCCGCCTTTGTTCCCGATCATCGATTCTAAGCGACCAGTATATTAATGCACCTCCTGATGTCACGTTTCGTAATTCCTTGCCAAGTTTGTAAAAGAGCCTGGGTCAATTGATGGTGATTTTGTAATTACGGATAGTCTCGTCGTCATTGACGCCCGAGCATGTCCTAAACATGAACAATGGGGTTCAAGTCGGGACTCATAGGTGGGTGGTTAAGAGTTACCATGTTGTTTCCGTGAAGAAAATTTCTCGTACGTTTTGCGGTAAGCAAATTTGGACAGGACATGGCTAATACACTGCAAAACACCGCCTTACTGTTAAAAATGTTGGTACCGCCTTTCATGGTGGGGTAAATTCGAAATATTTGGAATAATAATAGGTACTTATTGAATTTCCGAAACCAGTAACCAAATTTGGAGCGGACATAGCTAATACAGTGCGAAACATCGCCTTACTGTTAAAAATGTTGTCACCACCGCACACTGGGATTCTTGAAGGTTTTCTTTTTAAATATAGAAGATGGCCAGATTTCAACCGATCTTCATACATTTTTTTCTAAAATACTCGTAAAGACTTGTACTTTCATGCCCAAGTGCTGTAAATTTGATTTGGGTCATATCGATTGAGTTTTGAGATGTTAGGTTGACAAATTTCAATTTTTTTGTATTTTCAAAAAATAAAACGTTGAATATTAAGGGTGAGGGAGCAGTAGGGGTAATTTTTTGAGGGGAAGATATACCTTCTGAAGATCTGAGATGGTATACGTTTGATTTGGGTCATATTGATTGAGTTTTAAGAGGTTAAGTTGCCGATTTCCGTTATTCCAGAAAGTAAACGTTGAATATTAAGGGTAAGAGAGTAGTAAAATTAATGTAATGGGGAAGAAAGTGTATTTAATAAAGTTCTGAGATGTCTTCAGTAGGTATATCCTCCCCTCAGAAAATTACCCCTACTGCTCTCTCACCCTTAATATTCTCTGAAAATACAAAAAAAATTGAAATTTGGCAACCTAATCTCTCAAAACTCAATCGATATGACCCAAATCGAATTTATAGCACTGGGCATGAAAGTACAAGTCTTTACGAGTATTTTAGAAAAAAAATGTGTGAAGATCGGTTGAAATTTGGCCTTCTTCTGGAATTTTGAAAAAAAAAACATCAAAAATCCCAGTGTGCACCGTTCTTGGTGGTGAAAAGTCGAAAT
This sequence comes from Anoplophora glabripennis, assembly GCF_000390285.2. Taxonomy (NCBI): domain Eukaryota; kingdom Metazoa; phylum Arthropoda; class Insecta; order Coleoptera; family Cerambycidae; genus Anoplophora; species Anoplophora glabripennis. The sequence goes on along the minus strand of NW_019416219.1, from coordinate 1,795,013 downwards.
GTTTGGAATTATTCAAATTTCGTGGCTGAAAACATACATAGGTATTGTATTTTTAAAACCGAGAGAGTTGCACGAAACTAAATTTGTACAGAACATAGCTAATAAAATGCGAAACATCGCCTTTCTGTTAAAAACGTTGTCACCGACGTTCTTGGTGGTGAAAATTCGAAATATTTGGAATTATTCAAATTTCGTGGCTGAAAACATACATAGGTATTGTATTTTTGAAACCGAGAGAGTTGCATGAAACTATAGGACATATAGCTAATACGATGCGAAACATCGCCTTAATGTTAAAAATGTTGTCACCGCCGTTCTTGGTTAAGAAAATTCGAAATATTTGGAATGATTCAAATTTCGTGGCTGAAAACATATATAGGTATTGTATTTTTGAAACCGAGAGAGTTGCACGAAACTAAATTTGTACAGGACATAGCTAATAAAATGCGAAACATCGCCTTTGAAAAACTTACCAAAATGCTAGGGGTAGTAGAACATTAAAAAATAAAATCGACTTTTTCCTAAAACAATGATTGTATCGTGGTTTGTTTTCAAGATACAAGCGCTAAAGTTGTTTTTGAAATAAATTTGCCAATATATTCAAAATTAATCAGTGTACCGTATTGAAATTTGGTAGTTTAAGCCTCGAGATATCCTAAATGTATTCTTATACCCTGTACAATTTTTTATTTAGTTTCTGTAGGTGAATTTATTATTATCATCCGCGGTATGCGTATACATATAATACCAAATTCAGTTGGTATTATATTCAGCAATTGGCTTTAGATTAATATGCAAGCCAGAGGTGCCAACGCATCCAAAATCCAGTATTTGCAAACGCGAATTAGATTGTAGCGAATTATCTTCCGGTGAAAATTATTTTATTGGATTTTGTTTGTGTACGGGTTTTCGGGTTGCATGTATCTGCAATTTGTGTATTTCCGAAGCCACGAATAATTTAAAAATGCCGCACGTGGTACGGCTACATGTACGAATGCAAACTAGGGCTAACTAAGTGGCAACGGGGCTTGGAATAAAACGCGTTTATATTTTTATTTAAATCAACTTTATTGGGTCATATTTGTTAATAGATTTTTTAGGTAAAAATCGCAGAATAAACGCCACACTTATCGTTTAATAAAACCAAATACGTACCTACATTACATGGGATTTAATGAGACTTGTATACAATCACGACATCACCGCCAACGCAATAACAGGCCGCCCCCCGGCATAAAACACTTTAATTATCCGGCAATAATTGAATTTAATCCAAAATAACGAAGTTAATCGGACTTACCCCTTCGCGCGCACCGGTTAAACTCTGAAAGAGACTCGAACCTCGCATAATTATTCAACTTTCCTCTAATTAAACCTTAAAACTTTTGAGCCGCCAGGCCAGACTGCCGACGCAGAACAAAAAGTTTCGAATGTTGTGTAACCATATTGGAAACGTCGGCGGTCTGCTGGACTGCGATAAGTTTTAGGGCCTTTTGTTCCATTAATTGATATTCGAAGCTTTTATTCGGATACAATAATGGCAATACCACTGAAACCCGTTCATTTAACCCCTACCCCGATCAAATGCGGGGATACAGCGCTACCCGAAGTCCTCGGGTTCGGAACTAGACGAGAAAAGCGCATTGTTCTTAATAAAGCAGGTTTTTTTGTTAGCGTACAGATTTGTCTGTTTGAAACAAAACTTCTCCGGTGAAAATTTCAACTAAATAAAAAATTGTACTAAATAGATCAGAAAAATCAACGAAAATTACTTTCAAATCTAATTATTTTACTGGGTATTGGAGGTGCAATTCAATGCTGGACGGTGTATGTAGCTCGCAGAGTAGTTGTTTCCCTCAATATCATTATTTAAAGTAAATATTAGATAAATATTGTCGCGGATTTAGGTAGGTCGACAGTATATCCCACGGTGGGCGCCATGAAGGTACGTCAAGCTTTAGAAGCTTTGTAAGTATTGCAGCGTAAGAGCTGTATCTGATTGGCATTGCGGTTTAAAAATTCAAGAACTTTTTCCTTAAATAGTAAGACAATGTATGCAATTGCAGTGGTTGCTGTACAATATGAATCCTTGAGATTCGGGTCGAGTAGATACTTTGGCCAGGCATCCGTGCTCTGGTTAATAAACTGCGGGGATGCTGGGTTGGTTTACTTCCAGAAATTTTGGAACAGAAAAAACTGCATCCTCGGTGAACTCCAGGGAGTTGAAGGTCTGAAACTCCTTGCAATCGTCGGCGACTTCGGAGAGATAGTGGCATACGTTGTCGTCGTCAACTGAAGTGACGATTCTGGCGACAATTGCGACATCTGCGAAGCCTCGACAGAAATATTAGAAAGATCGGTAAATAATTGAGCGAATTCTTATTATGTTAGCAGAACTGCTCTATAGTCCAGTCACTGTAGCATTTGGGCTACCAATTTTTTCGGATGGACTGAATTGACGTGAAATTTGAACTGTAGATAGGGAATAGCCCAAGAAACAAAAGTTATATAGTACCGATGTGTGCTTTTACCCTAGGGGTGGATGTCACCCCTTCCGGAGGGTGGGAATATTTTATTAAAAATAACCCCACGATTCGATAGAGGGAAGAATTCTAAGCAAAAAATGTTCTATAAGAATTTTTTGGACAGTCAATACTTTTTGAGTTATTTGCGCCTAAACATGTTCGTTTTTAGCCCAAAAAATGCATGTTTTTGAGCCATTTTCGCGAATATCTCAAAAACTGCAAGTTTTATCAAAAAAATTGTCATAAGCAAAAATGAAGGTAATTAAATAGCAAAGAGATTGCTTTATTTATTTTTGTAGGTGGTATAGAACCCGAGTTATGACTCAGAAGTTGAATTTCGATGTTGACTATAATCGAAAAGTTCAACGTCCTGTAGCGGAAAAATTAAAGGTTTTTCGAGGAAAACTTATATAACACTTATTAAAGTTCTTGAAAAGATCTTTAAACTGAGTGGTGGTAAAAGTCGTTAGCCTGAAAACTAATGAAGTTACAATCAAAATAAAATGATTGTCTTGGTTTTTGAGAAAAAAAAATTCTGACGGAAAAAAAATTAAACGTATTCCTTCTGCAATTTACTTTATTTATATATTAACAGTAGATTCTGGGAATTTTAACGATTTTAGAAGCCTAAATTTAAAAATATATTTCACTTACTTTTGAACAAAATTTTTAAATTTTTAAAAAATCGCCTTTTTTCAAAATATTTCAAAAACTAACAAAGTTATAAAAAAAATGATAGAATAAGAAATTGTAGGTTTTTTCTTACTGAAAAATTTGCTTTTTTTAAATTTTTGTAGGACAAAATTTGCCTGAGTTATGACCGTTAGAAGCTCAAACCTAAGCTCCAAGACTGCCTATCCTGAGCCCTTTTAGCTTATAAATCTAAAAAACGAAGGGCTCAAAAAAACTGCAAATCACAGAAATTAAAGTGCATTCAATTCCCTCAAAATGGTTTTTTGAGTAAATTTATAACTTTAAAATTACAAAAGTTATGGTAAAAAAATTAATCACATTTTTTCAGTAAAATTTTCGGAGCGCGTAAATTATCATCATCAATTTTTTCTTTAAGGGGTAGGGTTTTTTATGAGGGGTAGGTCTTCCATAAGGGTTTTTTAGGTGGCTGAAAAGTTGCAATATATCATAGATCATTTGAAAACCAATAAAAAATTTATAATTCAATATATGCATACCATTAAAACATCTCAAGCTTTCAATAATATTTTTTTGTTTATTTTATTATAAGGGATGGTTTTTAAGGGTTGCAACTTTGTAATGAGTCGTAAGCTTTCTAATGAACAACAAAAGAAACGCAATACATTGTGAATGCACCAAAAGAATATTTTAAACTGTTAAAAACTTTTTTTTCTATTTTTTTGGCCATGGAAGGGTAGTTTTTAAGGATTTTTAAGGGTTGAAAAGTAATTAAATTTCATAAATTATATTCAAAACATGAAAGGAACTGTATCCAACATATTTGAACATGAATAGAATTTTTAAAATACGTAAATCTGCGATTTTCGCATTTTTTTCGTACAAGGGTAGTTTTCACCCCCAAATAGAAAAAAGCAAACATCAAGACAATATAACTTTTGTAGTGGGGGGTCAGATGAGCTTGTATGCAAATTTTCAGGAAAATCCATGTATCCGAAAAAAATGGGAGCTTTTACCTTATTTTCGCGTTCGGTGACTGGACTACTGTGTGTTTTTATATTCCTTTTTACGGCGGAAACTGCGCTATATGGTCTTTTGTAGAATTGTTGATAATATCCGAAACATAGGCAAATTTTGCAGTACTATACGACAATATCTTTAAAAACTTAGTTTGTGTATTTTTACTTGAAAAAAAAAACAACTTGACTATAGAAATTATTCTTTGTGGCACGATATATATATTTTTTGTAAGCATACAAGCGAACTCGACACTGAGGCAAAATCTGACGTCCTGCTAAAAAGAATTATCGTCGGGTCCTCCCCCGTATTTTACTTAAACAATGCCTGCCCTATTGACAAAATAAATCGATCGCAAATGAAGCAAAGCATTATAAATTACTACTTTCGGCAGCCCCAGCATTATTTTGCAAGGCTTTTTCGAACAATTCACTGGCGCCGACGGGGCCGGATCCGCTTCGTGCGGTCGGAACTGGGATAGAGACGTTACAGTTTGCCTTTCCACATCTTGCTCGGTCTTTATATTGTTCCCCGAGAAAATTTAATTTGGGGTTTTATTGAATTTACAAGGCGGCTTACATTGCCGTCCCAGCTCTCCCAAACACAAAAATTCTAGGCCCAGTTTTTAATTTAAATTTGCTTATTACAGATTACGTGGGGTCTGCAAAAAACAGTCGCTTAATTAAAGAGCGTTTGTTTTTAAATACTTTTATCAGAAATGGCAGAAGGAAAATACTCCCATGGATGATACCTGATTCTTTATCATGTTTCTTTCATAAAGAAAATATGTATGTTTATACAGGGTGTGGCGTGTATAATCTATAAAAATTAAACTACAGCTTCCTAACGATATTTGTAATAGAAAAGTCTTATACGAAAAAGTTCTATCTTCGCGTTTTTTTGTAAATTAAAGTTCATTTATTCAACGAAAATGAAGGCCGACCCTGTGTTATTTATTAAAAACTTTGGAAATGTTTTTACGCGACCCGAGATGCAACCTTATAATTTAAGTCGGTATAATCTAATACTAGTAATACTAAAAGAAGGTTAGGTTACATTGTCAAAAAATTTGTGCAGTCAACTGATTTTGTATTTGTATTGAATTCATTATTCACTTAATTATTAAATATTAAGCATCGTCCATCGACCCATCAGTGTTAAAAAGTGAAAGATTCCAGACAAAAGTTTTTATTTTGTAATTCCACGATAGTGACAGTGTAATTTTTATAAAGAAGTAAAAAATAAGAATAGCGTGCCGATTACATTAAAAACGAGATTCTTATTTCTTACTTTGCTTAATTTTTTAGTTTGTGCACAAACTAGTTTTACAATGAACCGAGAAAACAATGCATTTACTATTTCCGAACGTGTCGATATGGTGTTAGTGTATGGTGCAGCCGGAGAAAATGCGCTCGCGGCGACTAGGTTGTACCGGGAACGATGGCCACAACGTCACCCCCCATGTGCAAATACAATCCTACAGTGCGTTCAGCGGCTGCGAGATACGGGAAGTGTTATTCCTCGAGGAGAAGGACGTGGTCAGCAAGTGAACCTTAATGTTGAAGATGCAGTGTTGGAAAATCTTGACGAAGACCCCACAATTAGTACTCGACGACTCGCACAGTAAGTAGGAACCTCATCTCGTACCGTACATTGCATCTTAAGGCGCCAGCTGTTGCACCCCTATCATATGCAACCAGTTCAATAGATTTTATCCCCGGGTTGTGATCAACGAATGCATGTTTTCAGATGATTTTTACGACAATGTGTCAGTCAAGTAGACTTTCCTGCTTATGTTTGTGTAACAGATGAGGCGACATTGACCCGCGATGCAATAAATTTCCATAATATGCACATATGGGCTGATGAAAATCCTCACGCGATTAGGAACTCATTTTCAACATCGGTTCTCGATAATTGTTTGGGCTGGCAACAGTGCATTTAAGGTATTAATTACTATTAATTATTATAATCAGAAAATATCGTTTTTTTTTTTAATATCTATTTTTCTTAGTTTGTTCTTTTGCATTGAAAAATTCCCCAAAATTTGAGAAGTATCTTTCTATCTTTCAACGAAAATTTGTTTATTCATGGGTCAACAATGGTTTCCGCTAATAAAGATTTATATACGAACCACTTAAAGTTATTTGTATGTAAAACTTAACACCAGCAATAAATCGTGTAGTTGCGAGATGAATATAAATTCAATAAATAAACATGAGATGTGATTTTCAACAGAATAATGCAAGGATCGAATGTAGGTCGCCAAGTGCCTATTAGTGGCTGCCAGAGTGGGTAGCAAGAGCACCAGCGAACAGGGGACAGTAGGTGTCACGTCGTAAATTTTATATACGCTTTGATGTAGCACATAGAGAAGAGATGTTCGGAGGAAAATATTTACATTTTTCAATATTACGAACAAACAATTCGCGACTTGTATACTGTAAGAAAAATTGGACTTATTTCCACTCAATAATGTATCAAAAATGTAACGAATTTTGGTAGCTTCAAAAAATGTAAAAAAACAGTTACAAACTGAATGATCGAGGAAGAAGTGAATGACAAAAAATAATACGGATATTACCAAATTACTCAAGCCTGCAGGCCAAATTACTCCTGAAGTCTCCCCTTGGTTATCGTACTGAGCTATCGGTCTTAGTTAAAATGATTGCAAGGAAATATCGTCATTTTCTACTTCATTTTTTATTAAAATTTACAGCTACCTAAAATAATTTCATGCCTACTATTTGCGTGGAAAATAAGTAAATAAGTAATATCGCATGCCCAAATACAAAATTAATAACAGAAAAATGTATGTAAGTACCTACCCACTTATTATCTCATTATCAATAATTAGTACCCACACTGTACTCTGTTATTACTCAAAACATATACCTACATACATTTGTAGGTTGATTTTGTCATTATGCCCCATTATTTTTTCATTATAACGTATTTCCATAATAAAATATATCATATAGCGATTCAAATAATCCTCCAAATGGGCTAGTTAAATGATTTTGTACGCATTAAATAATTAATTACTATAAGTCATAAGTCAAAATTTTCATTACATACTGCTATTTTAATCCGTAGAATCACCTACCGAAGTTTCCTGATGAACACGCTGTATCACAAATACATTTTCCATTGCTTGAGTGATACTGATATAATTACAGTTACATAGTAGTTTTTCCCGTGTACCTATCTTGAAAGCCAAGCGTTTGCGAGCACGTATATCTTTTTTATGAATTCAAGACAAACAATTCACCGTTAAAATTTACCCAAACATTTTAATTTTAGCCTGTATACCAGTACCAGACCACGCAACAAAGAAGAATAATGATTAGGGTTTGTTTTGAATTCAATCCCCCGTCCAGTTAATTCCATGGTGTAGAATGTCCAGTCGGGGAATAAAACTGTTAAATTCGGCAATTCACCCCTAACGCAGTCAATTACGTTTTGTACTGATAGACATTTGCTTTTTTAATGTAATTACTGGGCGATATACACTTTTATGTTCCCATTCGGAATAATCAATGACGCTGATCGGTACGGGTAGTTCATTATATATGTTTGTCATCGTGCGAGGTATGACTTTAAAATTTTAACAGACATAATTGCAATTTTGTTTAAATGGGACTGGCTTTGAAGCGTGTTTTCATCGAATAAATTAAATGGCACTGGGATATTGCAAAGTACAGATTACATGACTCAAATAACAAGTCGTACAGGAGGACAATTTTGCTTTATTACGAGAAAAGAGGAGAGAGAAAAAACTACGAAGTAATATTCATGAAATATCAATAACGTAAGGCTATACGGGGTGTAAGTTTAAGTGGATCCCAACTTTATTAACAAAGTGCTATGGACGGATGAGTGTTGGTTTAACTGTACTGACATTTTAAATAGGTACGTACCATATTACTCTTTAAAAGCGATAAGTCATTAGGTATACGTACTACAAACTGAATAATTAACTGAACACTAAACTCTCATTTTCAATTATAAAACATAGTGAATACATTAACAATATTAAAAATACTAAATTGTAATAAGTAGTAGATTCAAATATATGCTTATAGTTCTTTTCATCGTTACTAAACATCAAGATGATGAACACACTTGATGTAATTCCAAGTAACTCTTAAATCAGCATCCAGCAAAATTTTTGCTTGACTTTCGATTTAGAAAATGAATTTTAACTTTGATTTTTTCGCATGTACACCTACAGTCTGGAAAGAAATAACTGTACAGGATTGAATTATTTTTTTATTTTTCTAATACCTTCCACGAGGCCACTACAAAATGCTAATAAGGTCTGATGTATGCAAATATAAAATTATATAGAGGTCAGAAGTTGACGTCTAATTTAGCGTTACATTTCTGTTGAAATTAAATCTTATTAACATAGATTAATCTCATTTATTTATAGTTCCTAGACTAATAAATATTGATTAAAAAAACATGACATGTTGGATATTATGGCCAAAAAATAATAAGTAATGGCAAATTTCAGGAAAGGGTACTAGTAAAAAAATTAACTTGTATTATAACGATATCGTTAAACATGCAAAAGTATATTCAATTGTGTATTTAAAATTGTAGTAACAATTGTTACCGTAGCAAGCAGTTATTTTAATTAGAGTACTTTATAAACGCCAGTTAATTTGTAATGATTCATGACAAAAGTGTATAAAACTATGGTTTCATCCAAATTAGAGTAGAAGACACCGACGGAGACCGATGCTGTTATTAAAGCGATCGTACCGACGACGACGCGCGTAGATAAACCACCTCTGTTTTAATTTTTGAAAAATAAAAATTTTCCCGAATTCATCAAAATTCAGACGGGAGTAGTAGTCCAATTGGGCCTTTAAATCGCAATTTGGTCAATTTTTAATATAAGTTAGTTTGAGGTATATACAGGGTGTCCCATTAATATTGCGAAAAAATTCAGGAGGAGTTTCCTTGACCAAAAATAAGAAAGAAGGTTCCTATAGACCTAGAGATAGAAATTCAATGTTTTAGTTATTTACTAAATCGTATTTTCTCTAAATTTCAACACCCTGTATCTCCAAAACGAAGCATTTTCGGACACAGGTTTAAAGGGACTTTCTTCCTTCTTATTTTTGGTCAACGAAACTTCCCCATTTTTTCGCAATATTAATGGGACACCCTGTATAATAACAATAAGTGACAGTAGATGAAATAAAGGGGTTTTTTGAGATAACTCAAAAGGGGCATGAGCTAGAAAAAAAAATTCTTATGAAAGTTGTAGAGCATAAAATTCTACATAAAAATGGTCCATCGACTTTTTCATGTACTTTTAGAATTAACAGAGCTAGGGTGGCTAGAAGTTGGGGGATGATTTCGGAAATTTAAAAAAATCATAAGCAGAAAAATTAATGAATTTTATAATTTTTTTCCAATCTACTCTAAAAAATTTTCTCTTCAGATAAATTTTTAATAAAAAAGTTATAACAATTTCAATTTTTTAATCGTTAATTTTTATAATTTAACACCAGAGCAATTTTTTTCTGTCATTCGATTGATTATGGAAAATAATGAAAAGTTGCTTTGGAAATTTTGTTTTACGACAGATAAAAAATTTTAAAAAAATTATAAAATTCATTCACTTTTTTAAATTTCTGAAATCATTTATTAACTTCTAGACTCCCTAAGTCTCTGATAATTTTAATAGTACAAGAAAAAGTCAATAGACCATTTTTATGTAGAATGTTATGCTCTACAACTTTTTTGCTAGCTCTTTTTGAATTATCTTGAATTACTGTCACTTATTATATACCTCAGACTAACTTATATAAAAAATTCAGGCAAGTTGACCAAAATTGCGATTTAAAAGCCCATTTAATTACGGCAACACGACTATTATCTACCATATTCAATTACAGGTCAACAACACGTTCGAGGCCAACAAATTCTAAAGATGGGTAAAATCCGGGAAGGCCAAATATATAAAACTATCGCGGGGACTCATCATAGGTGTTCGAACCTGGACCCTGGTACCTTGTAACTCTGACTAGGGATGAATACCTGACCAGTACGAGTAGTACGGTTCAAATTATTACTATTTGTATCGTATAAAGCCCTATGCCAGTCATTTAATGTTAATAGGTTTTATCAATAAATCCATTTTTTAACAATACAGTGATGTAAAAAGCAAAAAACTTTTTTCATAAACATTTCGTATTTTTGTTTAGGAGGACGCCACCCTGTTTAATGCTACAAGCACATCATTTATACCGTCGCAGCGATATGCCAGAAGAGATAAGACCCAGTCGGAGCAATATCCAGAAGAACACGCTTCTTCATCACATACGCCACGAAAAATCCGTCTCCGGCGCTATATCCCTCCGAGCCTCCGGATCCATTATCGAAATTAACAAACACAGGCTTTTTAATTAACGCTCTCGCCTGTTATCGCAGCTTATTTCTTCGGTGCGCGTCAAATTGGATGAAACAAGCCCCGGAAAATTAAGGACAACTCAATAATTAAAACGGTGTTTGGCAATCAGTGACAGCAAAGCGTCAGAGTTAATTGCTTTAAATTCCGCCGGTATCGATTCCCCCAAATGGCGGACAATCGGCCGGCCAGCGTGTGCCCCATCGATGCGACGCCCACCGGGATCGGGAGAATAACGACGGAACTATTATTTTGCGGTTTAGCCGTTAATTATGGGCACTGTGCAGACGTAACCGGTCGTTACTCGCCCCGTGTCGGAAACATTTTTGCGTAGTCCGGCGGTTTCCGGTCAAATTGCGACCCCTATTTGGTAAAGTACGTTCATAGATTTAAGAGAATGACCACATAGAACAAGCAGGGGACATGGACACATCCGCACTGAATTGCGTTGTCAAGAATCTATTTCCACACTGTAAAAAATTGTAAAAATTTACGTAGAATTTTTACATACAGGGTGTTTCACCTAAGAGAGATTCTTCTGTAACTCTGTAACTGTAAAATTTATAAAAAAAAAAATGGTTTTAATAAAAGTTGTCTGGAATTATGTGGGCCATATAAAGAAAATATTTTTATCTAAACAAGGTGTTTTATTTCGCGTGAGCGCTACATAAATTTGTTATTTTAAATGGAACACCCTGTATTGCATTTTTGAATTCCTTGGTTAATATTAGGTAGAGTTTATTAAATGTACATGGTGTTTAAAACTTACCGTTTTCGAGATAATCAGTTGTTTTTGAAAAAAAAAAATCACAATTTCACCTCTCTAAATGAGGCTAGATAGCATCTAAACCGTAAGAGTTAGAAACCTGCAGTTTCCAGTTCGTTTTGGCATAAATTACTCTATCTTGTCATCTGTAAACAAAACGTGTACGTTATTCAAACTCGGAAATACTGAGACCTACATTTAATAACCTTACGAGTTCAAAAACTTTTTTTTCTGGAATGACCCATATTAATTGTCATGGGTGAATGCAAAATTGAATGCCCTTTTGACTGATATAAGGTTGTCCATACTTATCTCTAACAGTTTTCCAGAAAAATCAGGTTTTCTAAAGTTCGAAAAAGTAGCCATGTAACAGCGTCAAGAAGGCCTTGACAATTTTATTAGTACAACGTCGATACATAAGATTTTACAAAAGTACAGCACAGCACATCCTTATCGCATCCAATTACACCAAGAGTTACTAAAAGTAGACTTTCAGCGGAGACTGGAGTTTTGTCAGTGGACACGTGAGCTGTTAAATTAAAACGATGATTTTATTAAACAGGTCATGTTCTCCGATGGGGCTACTTTTTATAAAAATGGTTTCGTTAATAGTCATAATTGCCGTTATTATGACACAGTAAATCCTCACCTCACCTCAATTCCGGACAACTCATAGCCAACGATGGTCATTGAACGTGTGGGGAGCAATTTTGGGAACCCATATCATTGGACCATTCTTTTTTGACCAGCATCTAACTGGAGCAGTTTATTTAAACTTTTTAACAAACATAAACATAAAACACACCACAGAAATGAGACAACCCCCAAATCCAAAGCCAAAGGCTTGAGCTTGTGCTTTTAACAAACGCTCTAGAAGATTTGTTAGGCGACATTCCTTTAGCTGCACTTCGAAGAATGTGGATGGAACATGATGGCGCTCCACCTCACAATACCGTTGCGGTTCGTCAGTTTTTACACGAAACTTTTCCCAACAGAAGGCTTAAAATATTTTCTTTACATGGCCCATATGATTCCAGGCAACTTTTATTAAAACCATTTTTTTTATAATTTTACAGTTGCAGAGTTACAGAAGAATCCCTCTTAGGTGGAGCACCNAGTTACTAAAAGTAGACTTTCAGCGGAGACTGGAGTTTTGTTAGTGGGCACGTGAGCTGTTAAATTAAAACGATGATTTTATTAAACAGGTCATGTTCTCCGATGGGGCTACTTTTTATAAAAATGGTTTCGTTAATAGTCATAATTGCCGTTATTATGGCATAGTAAATCCTCACCTCACCTCAATTCCGGAGAACTCATAGCCAACGATGGTCACTGAACGTGTGGGGAGCAATTTTGGGAACCCATGTCATTGGACCATTCTTTTTTGACCAGCATCTAACTGGAGCAGTTTATTTAAACTTTTTAACAAACGCTCTAGACGATTTGTTAGGCGACATTCCTTTAGCTATACTTCGAAGAATGTGGATGGAACATGATGGCGCTCCACCTCACAATACCTTTGCGGTTCGTCAGTTTTTACACGAAACTTTTCCCAACAGAAGGCTTCAAATATTTTCTTTACATGGCCCATATCGAGGGGTGGACAACTCCCTTAAATCCGTGTACATTCTCAGCTCAGATCAAATTAAATCTCTATAAATTTTATTAAATCAATAAAGTCGTCTTTAAATCAATTTATATGACTTAAGACCTGTTTAAATCACCTTTTAAAGCGTTAAATCTATTAATATCCCTTTAAATACCTATAAATCACTATAAATCGCCAAAGAATATTTATAAATCTATTAAATCGTAATTTAAATATTCATAAATCCATAAACTTTCCTCCTTAATTCACAATAGCCAATGGAAACATGCATAAACAAAGCTAACGAAATTCGCCCACTCAAGCACCCGCCTGTTCAGCGAGTATAATATACAAAACTAGGGAACTCTTCTACACCAACTATGGAAACTATACCATCAGATGATGAAATATCACTAATTATAAAAGAAGCATTAATGTACGGTAAGGCCATGTTCTCAAATTTGAAAATTGATATTGAAACAATAGGTCATGATTCATGAATACTACAAACCTATTTTAAAATCAAATACAGACCAAGATATTGAGCAGCCTAACAAAGATGAAAGCAGTGACGAAGAAGGTGACTATCGAGGCGACTATTCATAAATATTTCTTAAAAACGTATGTGTGGTTAAGATTTCACTAAGTAGATATCACATAGTAATAAGATCAGTAAAATTTTGTTAAACAATATAGCTATTAGTAGGTGTAGGTAACTTAAAATTTAAAAAATACATAATTACAGGTTCATAAATTAGAGTAAGACATTTTAAGGGCGAGTAGTTCTTCGCAAACTAAGACGTCTACTAAAAAGTTAGCTATACTGCATATCACCGCTCTGCTCAAGATGTATTTTATTTATCATGATTATATTATCAAATTATGGACTTATTAGCTGTACAAAATAAAATAATGTTCATTCATGATATAAACTTATTTCCTAAATCGCACCGTTTTGGAGATAGAGGGCGTTGAAATAGGAATTTTTCCCCGTTATTTTCCGCATAACTTTTGAACTACTATACTCATCCGATTGAAATAAAATTCGGAACACAAATACACCTTATGATCTTAACATAAGCTCCTTAAGATTGAACCATTTACCCCACTTAGAAGTGTATTTTGTGTGCTATCCCCCTCTTACATTATTTCAAAACTTTAAAAAATTAATTAATTTCAATAAAACAGCAGTAAACCACCTTTGCCTCATAAATTTAAAAATTTTTTGGCCTCTTGTTTTTTTTCGATATTTGGCCTTGTTTCTAAGATATTCAATGAAATTCGTGATAATGTAGCGCCCGAGGTAGCGCCCCAGCCACGTAAATTTCATTTAATGTTATAGCAACCCATGAAAAACAAAACTCCCAGTGATTTGTATAAACTGACGTTTGTGAAAATCATCATTAAAAGTATTATTAAGTTCAAAAGTTATTAGGGAAAAACGGGAAAAAAATTCCTACCTTAACGCCATCTATTTCCGAAACGGTACGATTTAAAAAATAAGTTCACTTTTTTCACAACCATGCTTTTACTAACCATGATGCCGATACTCTCTTTGATCCGCCAGACTATTTCCATTACAAAATCATAAATGAAATGCATATCGGCATATTCACGGTTAGTAAAAGCATGATGGTTCATGGTTGCAAAAAAATCGAATGAAATGCAAAGTTGAGCACAAAGATCACAACTAAGAAAATAAAGAAACCTAAGAATTTAAATCTTAGCACGCGAAAGTGACAATCATTAATACCATTACAAATAAACTGTCACTATAAAAGACGGCTACTATGTGAAAATGTTAAAAAAAAGTTAGTGTTTTGAGCCATACATTATTTAAAAAATAAGTATTTCTGACTAAACTACGCAGGATTCGGAAAAAAAGAAGGGAAATTTTTTCTTCAAAAAAGTCCAATTCATTAAAAAATATTATTTGCTAATTCAAAGGAATAAAAAAAATTCGAAAAATTTCTGTTAAGAGTAGTTACAAAACTATCCTTATTTATAATCGATTTTGATGAAACTTATGGCAGTTAAAGACACTTATGGTATAATTATTATTACCTACAATTTTGATTCCGTTATCTTATCAGGAAGAAAGTTATTTTAAAAAATATCCAAATGATAAGACCCGGAGAGCCATATCTCAATAACGGTGCTCCGGAGGACCAATGTTTATAGGAACTTTTTTTTACTATTTTTGGCTCTACTTTCACCCCCTTACATTTTGTACAAACCTTTCCAAACACCCTGTAGAATTAGGAGACAAAATAAGAATAAAATTTTTGAAACAAGATTTAGAAAATTATATAAGTATGGCCAAAAAAGGAAGACGTTCAGGAGGTAGAGAAAATTTTTATGTTTTATGGACCCATTCTCTTATGTAGAAACGAACCTTTTACAATTAAGAGATATGATAGAAATATAACATGTTAAAAATTGTTTTATTTTTGTAACTTATTTTCACGCTTATAGTAAGTAAGCAAATAACCAAAAAAAAAAACATTGATAATTAGAAGTTTGCTTCCACTTTGGTAATTCACATTAGTAAAATCATTTTAACTATAACAAAAACTGAGGCAAAAAAATTCAATAATATTGATCTGTATTAAATTTCTGGTCCAGAATTAAATAAATCATTAAGTCACATCCAATTAATTCGCTTGAAATCACTTTTAAATCAATATAAATCACCATCCAGTATCTTAAATCTAACTAAATTTCCTTAAATCTAAGAAAATCTACTTAAATCAAATTTAATAAGTTTTTAAATCTTTATTTCTCAATTAAATCATGTTAAATCTGGATAATTAAAAAATAGTAGTTAAATCAGTCCTAATTACTTAGGATTTAAAATCTGTGTACAAATTTTTATTGAGTTATCGGCCCATATGATTCCAGGCAACTTTTATTAAAACCATTTTTTTTATATAAATTTTACAGTTGCAGAGTTACAGAAGAATCCCTCTTAGGTGGAGCACTCTGTATATCCGTTCGAAATTCATCCATGCTTCGAAAAGAATTCGATAATCCTCGATAAAAGTCGCAAGACGTAGGACGCATTTTAGAAGGCGTAGCGCGCGAAAATGGAATTTTGCGCATGTTTCCAACATTTTCGAAGCCCCGATTGCTTTTAAAATTTACATTCGTAGCAGACGATGCTGAGGCCGCATGCCCTCCATCGCCCAGCCACTGCCAACAGCACAGAAAGGCGCGAAAAGTTTCATCATACTTTCCAATTTTCGAAATTCGGACTAAACCAATAAAGCAGGTAATTAATCAAAATAATTTTCAGACCTCGCTACAGAATTCTTCCGAAAAATAATTTTCGAAGGAAAATTTCAAAAAAGTAGGTACTTAAACTTAACAGAACTTCAAGTTCTCTCGAAATAGCAAAAATAAAGTATACAAAATAGTCAACTATCACTAGAATAATATATTTAACAAACATACAAAAACATCTCACTTACTAAAGAAATGTGTTTGCATATTTCGAAAGCAGTTCTCCAATTTTACGGTAGCTATTTTGTAATCACCCTATACGTAACTGAACGCAACTGAACGCAACCAAAACCATTACACCGTACATTATCAGAACGTAAAACTTAATTAAACTGGACTTATTTGAGTAAACTCCGCGAGAACGAAGAAACACAGTGACGGGGCTTTTCCACTATAGAAGTACAAATACCGTTTGATGGCCAGAGATGCAATTTCTTTCAGAAAGGGACTTAAGCCGGTAATTCCCCCCAGGAAGTATGGCGGGCAACAAATAACTAAAAGCCGGATCTCCAAACCTTATGTAGGGCCAAATTAGGTTCTCAAATTTAATGGTCTTTTTTCAGCCCAATAAACATCTATACAAAGCCTGCTTGTTTCTAAAGGGGCCGGATAAATTTAGTTACTCGGGACTCTGTTGTGAGCAGTGTGAGATAAAAGGTCAGTGTGGGTTGGAAAATATTTCATACAACAAAATAGAAACAAGTACATATACTTCCATGGCAGAGCAATAACATGTAGTTCATATCTTGAGAAGAGCAAAAAAATTATTCGCAAGATTCAAAATATGTTCACAAAAACATTAATTTCATATTTCAGGATTATTAAAATTTTGAAATAAGTCTAAGCATTTCTACAGAACCTAAAAAATAAAATGGAGGGAGGGAGGAAGGGAGAGGGGGAAGGAAAGAGAGAGGGGGGATGGAGAGAGGGAAGGAAGAGAGAGTGGGAGGGAAAGAGGGAGTGGGAGGGAAAGAGGGAGTGGGAGGGAAAGAGGGAGTGGGAGGGAAAGAGGGAGGGTGATAGAGAGGGAGAGAGGGAGNCACCGCTCTGCTCAAGATGTATTTTATTTATCATGATTATATTATCAAATTATGGACTTATTAGCTGTACAAAATAAAATAATGTTCATTCATGATATAAACTTATTTCCTAAATCGCACCGTTTTGGAGATAGAGGGCGTTGAAATAGGAATTTCTTCCCCGTTTTTTCCCGCATAAGTTTTGAACTACTATACTCATCCGATTGAAATGAAATTCGGAACACAAATACACCTTATGATCTTAACATAAGCTCCTTAAGATTGAACCATTTATGTATGAGGCAGTACACCACCTTTGATTCATAAATTTAAAAATTTTTTGGCCTCTTGATTCGTGATAATGTAGCGCCTGAGGTAGCGCCCCAGCCACGTAAATTTCATTTAACGTTATAGCAACCCATGCAAAACAAAACTCCCAGTGATTTGTATAAACTGACGTTTGTGAAAATCATCATTAAACGTATTATTAAGTTCAAAAGTTATTAGGGAAAAACGGGAAAAAAATTCCTACCTTAACGCCATCTATCTCCGAAACGGTACGATTTAAAAAATAAGTTCACTTTTTTCACAACCATGTTTTTACTAACCGTGATGCCGATACTCTCTTTGAGCCTTCAGACTATTTCCATTACAAAATCATAAATCAAATGCATATCGGCATATTCACGGTTAGTAAAAGCATGATGGTTCATGGTTGTAAAAAAATCGAATGAAATGCAAAGTTGAGCACAAAGATCACAACCAAGAAAATAAAGAAACCTAAGAATTTAAATCATAGCACGCGAAAGTGCCAATCATTAATACCATTACAAAGAAACTGTCACTATAAAAGACGCCTACTATGTGAAAATGTTAAAAAAAGTTAGTGTTTTGATTATTTAAAAAATAAGTATTTCTGACTAAACTACGCAGGATTCGGAAAAAAAAGAAGGGAAATTTTTTCTTCAAAAAAGTCCAATTCATTAAAAAATAATATTATTTGCTAATTCAAAGGAATAAAAAAAATTCGAAAAATTTCTGTTAAGAGTAGTTACAAAACTATCCTTATTTATAATCGATTTTGATGAAACTTATGGCAGTTAAAGACACTTATGGTATAATTATTATTACCTACAATTTTGATTCCGTTATCTTATCAGGAAGAAAGTTATTTTAAAAAATATCCAAATGATAAGACCCGGAGAGCCATATCTCAATAACGGTGCTCCGGAGGACCAATGTTTATAGGAACTTTTTTTTACTATTTTTGGCTCTACTTTCACCCCCTTACATTTTGTACAAACCTTTCCAAACACCCTGTAGAATTAGGAGACAAAATAAGAATAAAATTTTTGAAACAAGATTTAGAAAATTATATAAGTATGGCCAAAAAAGGAAGACGTTCAGGAGGTAGAGAAAATTTTTATGTTTTATGGACCCATTCTCTTATGTAGAAACGAACCTTTTACAATTAAGAGATATGATAGAAATATAACATGTTAAAAATTGTTTTATTTTTGTAACTTATTTTCACGCTTATAGTAAGTAAGCAAATAACCAAAAAAAAAAACATTGATAATTAGAAGTTTGCTTCCACTTTGGTAATTCACATTAGTAAAATCATTTTAACTATAACAAAAACTGAGGCAAAAAAATTCAATAATATTGATCTGTATTAAATTTCTGGTCCAGAATTAAATAAATCATTAAGTCACATCCAATTAATTCGCTTGAAATCACTTTTAAATCAATATAAATCACCATCCAGTATCTTAAATCTAACTAAATTTCCTTAAATCTAAGAAAATCTACTTAAATCAAATTTAATAAGTTTTTAAATCTTTATTTCTCAATTAAATCATGTTAAATCTGGATAATTAAAAAATAGTAGTTAAATCAGTCCTAATTACTTAGGATTTAAAATCTGTGTACAAATTTTTATTGAGTTATCGGCCCATATGATTCCAGGCAACTTTTATTAAAACCATTTTTTTTATATAAATTTTACAGTTGCAGAGTTACAGAAGAATCCCTCTTAGGTGGAGCACTCTGTATATCCGTTCGAAATTCATCCATGCTTCGAAAAGAATTCGATAATCCTCGATAAAAGTCGCAAGACGTAGGACGCATTTTAGAAGGCGTAGCGCGCGAAAATGGAATTTTGCGCATGTTTCCAACATTTTCGAAGCCCCGATTGCTTTTAAAATTTACATTCGTAGCAGACGATGCTGAGGCCGCATGCCCTCCATCGCCCAGCCACTGCCAACAGCACAGAAAGGCGCGAAAAGTTTCATCATACTTTCCAATTTTCGAAATTCGAGCTAAACCAATCAAGCAGGTAATTAATCAAAATAATTTTCAGACCTCCCTACATAATTCTTTCGGAAAATAATATTCGAGGGCAAATTTCAAAAAAGTAGGTACTTAAACCTACCAGAACTTCAAGTTCTCTCGAAATAGCAAAAATAAAGTATACAAAATAGTCAACTATCACTAGAATAATATATTTAACAAACATACAAAAACATCTCACTTACTAAAGAAATGTGTTTGCATATTTCGAAAGCAGTTCTCCAATTTTACGGTAGCTATTTTGTAATCACCCTATACGCAACTGAACGCAACCAAAACCATTACACCGTACATTATCAGAACGTAAAACTTAATTAAACTGGACTTATATGAGTAAACTCCGCGAGAACGAAGAAACACAGTGACGGGGCTTTTCCACTATAGAAGTACAAATACCGTTTGATGGCCAGAGATGCAATTTCTTTCAGAAAGGGACTTAAGCCGGTAATTCCCCCCAGGAAGTATGGCGGGCAACAAATAACTAAAAGCCGGATCTCCAAACCTTATGTAGGGCCAAATTAGGTTCTCAAATTTAATGGTCTTTTTTCAGCCCAATAAACATCTATACAAAGCCTGCTTGTTTCTAAAGGGGCCGGATAAATTTAGTTACTCGGGACTCTGTTGTGAGCAGTGTGAGATAAAAGGTCAGTGTGGGTTGGAAAATATTTCATACAACAAAATAGAAACAAGTACATATACTTCCATAGCGGAGCAATAACATGTAGTTCATATCTTGAGAAGAGCAAAAAAATTATTCGCAAGATTCAAAATATGTTCACAAAAACGTTAATTTCATATTTCAGGATTATTAAAATTTTGAAATAAGTCTAAGCATTTCTACAGAATCTAAAAAATAAAATGGAGGGAGAGAGGAAGGGAGAGGGGGAAGGAAAGAGAGAGGGGGGATGGAGAGAGGGAAGGAAGAGAGAGTGGGAGGGAAAGAGGGAGTGGGAGGGAAAGAGGGAGTGGGAGGGAAAGAGGGAGGGTGATAGAGAGGGAGAGAGGGAGAATGGGGAGAGAGGGGAGAGAGGGGAGAGAGTGGAGGGGGAGAGGGGGGGAGAGAGGAAGGAGAGAGGGGAGAGAGAGGGGAGAGACAGGGGAGA
>NW_019416219.1:1742845-1773923 GCF_000390285.2 Anoplophora glabripennis | reverse complement strand
AAGAATTCTTTATAAATTTTATTTTTTTAAACCATAAGTATTTAGTAGACGTTGAAGGAAATGTGCTATAGCTTCAAATTTCTAAACAAAAATAAGTAATTACGATTCAGCAAAAATGTTTTTATCAAATAACTCCCTCGAGAGCTAACTTTTGGAGGAGAAAACAGTACTAATATCAGCAACTAAACTCGAGCAATTAAACTTCTTGTATTTGTTCGAATTGCCCCTTAGATTAATCCTGAGATAATTTGTTGAAACTAAGACAAATCGGAGAGTTATTTTTAGACCTATTCAAAAACTTGACTCAAGTTTCTTTTAGTGTAAAAATTCAACCACAGCAGAATTTTATCTCTTAAGATTTCAGGACAGGAATATTAAAAAGTGACCTGACAGAACAAAAAAGTTAAGAATACTGTAACGGCAAAGGTAAAAAAAATAGTATAGAGGGTGTTCAGAAATAAACAATGCCCTGAATTGAAGTACAGGGTGTCAAACGCGATAGTATCTATGGGCCTACTGTGAAGATACAAAAAATTTAAATAAAATTTGTTAAAAAGCTTTCTTTTGTCTAACAAAATTTTTGTTAGATATTTTTCTGTATTACTTCCCATTTTGAGACACCCGTACATTGTATGATGGATGTTCGTTGAACAAAACAATTATTATCCTATAACACCCGTGGTGTCTTCAATGTCCTACTAGTTTACTAATTTGATTTATTTTACATATAAACGGTTTGGCATTTGATTGACACTTAATCTATATTGACATTGATGCTAATAAATATTAATTCTATCTTCTGATATCAAATGAATTTTTAAATCCATCGAAATGTTTCTTAAATTTGTCCTAGGATATTATAGATATTTATAATTTTTAATAATACTTTTAATTTATAATTTTTGGTACCTAATGCCCCAAGATGTTATTTTGCATTTAATGCATATATCCGGAATAACACACCTACTTGTAGAACATTTAAAAAATATAACTACAATTCTAAAGGGAACATATCACATAAAACAGAAAAACGAACACATTTATTAACTAAAATTAAGTAGGTAAGTCAGATATTGATGAAAAGTAGTGTGTTCATAGATTTGATAGGTAAGTAATAAATGTAATTTTAACACATAAACTGTTAAATTCTTCAATGCATTAATATCACATTAAAATCACATTATAAACAGATGATTAGTATCAACAGCAACCTTTTTCTATTTAATACAAATATATTATTATTTAAACAGGCTTCTGAACGGACACGGACATTGAATTATATGTTGTGTTAGAATATTATCTAATCAATCAATTTAAATCTACTAGCTACGACATAAAAAAAAAAACTTTTTTGTAGTTTATTTTATCAACTACTTAGAACTCAACAAAAAATTTCATTTATTCAATCTTATTTAAATTTACGTATATTCACTTACTTTTAATAAACCATCTACCGCATTTTTATTTACATCCTTCATTCCTCATTACGAAAATAAACAAAAGTTGAATTAACTCGAATAGGTTAGGACACATGTTTTTTGTTAGCTTACCTGATTCCTGACGTTGATAACGAGCTGGGTGTCTGTGAATTTCACCAGCACAAACATGCACAAAACGAAAAGGTTCGGATAACAAAAAATACTTAGTCTAAAACACATTTTGACGTGTCCCTTTAACCAACTCGTTTCTTCAAAAACACAAACCCACCATTACCGTTCCACTGACAGAAACACAATGCGGTATCTGCCGGATAGGCAACACATAACACGTTATTCCCTTCGAGACTGAAGTTGCGCAGGCCTGCCAACATGTGGATTCTGTTATTGATTCCATAGGCGTTGCTTCAGGAACAGAAAGGGGATGCGGATTTTAGGAAATTTTTGAAATTATCTAGTATATAAGACCATAATAAGACCATTTCATATGTTCTATTATAACCTAAAATACAATGCAAGGCAGGAAGAAAGTATGTTAATCTGCATATATTCTATCACATAACAATCTTCCAAAGTATAAATGAATGTATATTTTCTCTTTAATGAAAATATTTTATTCTAGTATTTTTTCAAAAATTTTTTCTTTGTATTTTCGTAAAATCGCAAAAATACTTTTATTGTTTCTCATGTAAGTGATTCCACTGTGGAAAACTTTTTTACTACGCCAATGATTGATTCGGGTTTGGATGTTCTCGACTCGGAGAACTAATTTGAACAGCGGGAAAAGACATAAATTTTGTAATTATCTTTTACTGAATTCTTTTTACAGAGTGGCGTCTCAAAGAGGCATTTGAAACAATGTCATCAAGTTGAAAGGTTACATTCATCTTAAAAAAAAAATAAAGTTAAACCTCATTGTAAATTTCCCAGTGCCCACACATTCAGTTTCAGTGTCTAGTTTAAAAAATGAATTTATACGAAGAACTTCAGAAAATCGATGCCACTGAATATTTAATTCCTGCTATTTGTAACAGAAAATGCGTCTTCCACTTTATTGGAAACGCGACCCATTTACAAATTATTGTTTCTAAATCTACACAGCTCGAAAACTGTTAATTCTCCAAAAATTATATAAGATATTTTTCTCAGAAATACAATTTTATGTTCACTGCAACCATGAAGAGTCCAAAACAAATAATTTGCGTATAAACTTTTAAGTATTTGTGAAATAGTAAAGTGGAAATTGTTTACAAAAAAAAACTGTGCACCTCAGTAATTTATTTGGACTATTGATGATTACACTGTATTGAAAATTCAATATATTTTTTTGTAAAATGAATGGTTTTATTTATAGTCCAGTATACAACGGTAAAAATAGGGTATTAAGTACCTCCGAATTGGTGAGTAAGCTCATTTCGCCCTCCTTTACAAAAGTTACATATCCATAATGTGTGCTTATTGTTAGGGAATGAAAACTACCCCTTCTGCCAAAAAACGTAAAAACCATAGATTTAAGTGTTATGTCAATAGAATAAGCATTATTTTATGGTTTGAATAATAATTTTTGATTTGTAGCAACATTTCAACTCTTAAAATCCACCCTTTATAAGGAAAAAAACAAAAATTAGTTTTCGCGGCTCTGAAATGTTTTGACGAAGCAATAATGAAGAATTGAATATTTTTTACTGTTTATGAAATAATACATTATTTATTGCAACCTTTCAACCTTTAAAAACCACCCTTATTGTAGAAAATAAAGCAAAAAATTTTGCACATCTTCATATCATTTGTAATGAATGAAAGACTCATCACTGTTTATAATATTACTGATGATTCATTGCAACGTTTCAACCCTTAAAAACAACCCTTAATGAGGAATTGAAGAATTTTTACCTGCTTCAAAACACTCAACGATACATTACTAAATTCAACGAGATTACTTAAAACAGGGAACTTAAATTATGTAATTAGTGAAAGGGAAAATAAAAATAATTTGTGTATTATACAATTATTCTTTATTATCAAAAATTTACATATCATCTAAAGAACTATCATCACTGTCGACTTCCTCTGTTTGGACATGTGCGTGTGTGTGTTTCTGCGTGTATTTCGCCTAGGAAACTATCAGAAATTAAGCCATTTACACGATCCGACAATTTTCATTGAATAATACAATTCGTTTTTTCACGATAACTTTTTTAATTTTTAATATTTTTCATCGCTCCAAAAAGCAATTTTCATCATAACTCCGCGAGTTTTTGAGCTACGAAATTTTTTCAAAAAGCATTTTAAAGGTCTTCCCAAGCACTTTAAACCAGGTTATATTCATTTTCTTCGAAAAATTAGTTCTTTCGCCATTATTTTACGGTAAAAGGTTCGATTTTACTTTCGAAAAATAAACAATCACATTTAGAGAGTGATAACTCGGTTATTATTACATCTACGGTAATTAACATGAATCGATTCGTTATTTCAAAAGCTTTATTTTTGCTTTATATGGGTATTTCAATAAAACCCAAGGTTTTCAAGTTATTTATCAAAAACGGTTGAAAAACATGCACTTTTTATATGAAAAATCAACATTTTCAATCGCAAATAACTCGAAAAATATTAATTTTTGGAAAAAACGTTATAGAGCATTTTTTGCTTAGAATTCATTCCTCTATTGATTTTTGCGATTAAAATGGGTGTCTTCATGGCCACCCCCCAGAAGAGGTGGCATTTTTCTACTTACTGTTAAAATTTCACGTCAATCGGCGCATTCTAGTCAAGTGTGTCCGAACGTCTACTCTGGTTTTCAGCAGTTATATAACCAGTGACGGTGATCTGGCCAGGGCGTGTGCTCGATTGAATTTCTTATTTTGCATAACCAGTAGCATTCGCTCCAAATTTTATTTGCGGTCTATAAGCAACATATATTGCTTTTATACTGTTATTTCAACTAAGCATTACATAAATCTCACAAATTTAAAAAAATCACATCGAGTTATAATTTCTCCAAAAAAATTTGAAAAAACGAGCACAACGCTCACAAAATCAACTCTTACACTCACAAAAAACTCAACTCGCACGCTGCTATTTACACAAAAAACTCCTAAAGCTTACCGTACAGGCACTCTAACTTTAGTGTTCTAAATCGGTGCATACGGACAGTGATATTCAGACACTAGGATATCAGATCCGACAGCGCTATCCAAACAATGTGTATACAGGGTAGGTCCAAACCCATCATGAGGGTTTTTAACCTTTTAAATATGCTAAGGGGGAATGATAGTAGATTAACTCCACCGCAAGCTAGTCTGGAAAACCAAAACCCACAACATGGCGCACAACGTGGGGCCATTTTGCCAAATGAGTAATTAATCTACGAAAATCCATGACAATACCAAAACCGTACTTTACAACACAATTGTAAATTACACCAACTGTATAAAAGCAATAAAATTCCCATTATTTTCCAAGTAAAATTACAAAAAATATTTTGAGTGTACGTTCATTATGCGGAATTATTTTGAAAAACTGTGAGTACGTAACTATGTAGATAAGCAGAAGGCATATCTAATACCAACACTGTGACATCGATACAGCGGATATATTGTCTCACTGCTTGCGCTCTGTGAACACTCGATGCAAGATGGCTTATGCAATGCGGGTGCATACAAACGAGGAGTTACGGGAAATCAGGATGCACCGGGCGTAATACGATTCCGCCAAAGTAGTGTCGTGTTTTGGAAGAAATCGACAGTCGGTGATGACGACGAAAACCAGTGCGGGCAAATATGCCATACGTGCATTGGATTTATTCCATTTTTTATTTCTGTAGAAACGAGAAAATCTAGGAATATCGTCCGAATGTCTTTGTTTTCGATATTGGTTTAATAAATTTGTTTGGAAACAGATAAATATGTGTATACACGGAAAAAAAACTTACTAAAAAGCAAAACTAGATGTTTCAAGCTTTCTATTTATTCTATAAAGGTTTTGGACACATATTGAATAACACTCAGTAATGAAACAACAAAAGCCATGACAAAATAACCCTATTTTACGGTATCAGTTAGAAGGATATTAAACAACTCAAATTTATCATCATTATTAAAGTTATTAATGAAACTCAATAATATGCAATTTATGTAGACTATCCCTATATAATACACTCATATATTCTATGTGGAAATAGTAGATATCTATCTGGCCAGTAATGTAACATCAAACGAATTTCATAATTCCTATTAATAATTAATTTCATCCACCGAAACAGGCAGATCGTTATTTGAATGCCATATTATAGCACACAATAAAGTCGGCGGTTTTCAGATATGAAAGTAATATGGGATAGCGCTTTTTTATGAAACTTCGGCTATAAATTCATCTAATGAAAAAAATTTTCTTATGAAATATTATACTATTACTTCGATGTAATTTTTTTTTAATATCGGTAATATTAGATATAATACCACCAAGTTTACTAATGTAAGATACTATCTGATATCTGATTAGTTGCTGATATTAAATTGACAAAAATGGAAGGTTTGTGGCCAATTGTTACAATAGACGTTTTTAGTAGTGACGTCACATACGCCAAGTAATAGGAAACCCCATAGTACACATTGTCCTGAAGAATTTCTCAATTGCTAGATCGATTTTCGACCTTATGTTCTTTGGACATAAGTGCCAAAAAAATGGCTTCTTTGTCATGACCTTAAATATTGTGATATTCTGGCAATATTAGAAATATTTAAGAAGTTTCAAACCCCGTAGTGACAAACTAAAAGAATTATAGAATTTATACAGGGTGTTTCAGAATGACCTCCGGTAAATATGGGGGCTGATAGTACGACAAAAAATAAGAATTTTTTGTCTTATGAACTGTATGTCTATCTCATCTTGTTTTCGAGATACGGAGCGACAACATAAAATTTTTTAAATAGAATTTTTACGAAAATTTCCAAACGGTGCGAGATATTTTTATGAAATTTGGCGTTCCGGGCTTTTTAAGGGTGCCAAATACGCTGATCTAATTATTTTTTGGATATTTCATAGAGGGCGCTAGTTATGCTACATTCTTATTACAATTTAAGTTTTAATTTTTTTAAGGTTAGGTTTTTTACCATTCGGGCTCCAGTTTCTAATGTACAATATTATTTTCTAAAAATGATGTACTCTTGTTAGAACTTTCTAATCTGGACGGTTTTCGAGAAAAAAATTTTTAATTAAACTCTTACAATATTACGGTGTATAAAATAAGTTACTTTTTTCAAAGTAGGCTTGTGTCAAAACTTATTATATCAAAATTTTAGTGATTGTGTGACTTAAGGTAGTAATGACTAAGAGCTGTTTTACATTGACAATTTATTGATGAATAAATTGACGAAGTTCTTCATGAATTAATTCACGAATTTATTGGTAAACAGTGTGGTTTTACACTGCTACAGACTTTATCAAGTTTTTTGACGCATGAATCAGTTCTACCAACGCATCAAAGAAGCAAATACATTTCAAAAATGTCACCTTTCCACTCATAATTGTAGTGATACAACAGCGGTACCGTTTTGACACATATTATATAAATATTAGTGATTGTAAGTAACAAATTAGTAAAAACAATGCAAAACTAGTACGACGCCACACAATTATTTACATATTCCAATAACATAACCTCATTACTGATCTGAGGGTGGAAATCTGTTGGGTTGGTACTTCCGAACTTCACGAAGAAATTGACAAAGATTAGAACATGCTCTAATTCGTCAAGAACTTGATGAATAAATTCATGAAGTTATTTGACAGCAGATTTGGTGCATTACACTTGTCCAATTTCTTGATGAAGCGACTTCATGAATTAATTGATCAATAAATTGTCAATGTAAAACAGCTATTATTAATGTGATGTCAAATATTTTGTTAGTTGTTTCTGTTTTGATGGTACATCTAATTGGGTGTTTCTTAAATGTCACCAGTTGTGCATTTAAAAGTTTTTTGTTTCAATATTGGCCTAGTGTGGATAAAATTGTAGTAACCGCTTTCAGTAGTTATTACGAATGCACATAATTACAGTGATCAAAGACTAATGCTTGTGCTATTAGTATACAGTGAATGTAGGCAAAATACTGCGATAGCAGCGTTTTTTCCATTTCGCCATGAACCAAGAGCTCCAAGACTTGGAACTTTCGCTCGTACACTTCATTAGTCTTCGACCTTTATAAATTACTTCACCATTTAAAGTTCATTTTTTTAATTTGGATAAGGGATGATTCAGATTAGGATAATTTAAAGAAAGATCATACAGTTTTGCACAAAGAATTAAATTTATTACGTTCATATATTGAAAACTTCACAGTCTGAAATAGTAAAGCTTTTATTTGTCGCGGTTCTAACATTCTCAGAAATATGATTCGTTAGGATATTATTCCAAACTTATTGCCCAAGATATTCCTCTATTCGTTCGATAGAGATTTTGGATTTACGACCATTACGTGGATATCCATAACATTAGTCCCGGTATGTCCAATTTTCACTAAGTTATTCCCTCCATTATACCTCTCGTAGAAACCGTAGGAGTCGTTGTTGTCTAAATAATATTCGGGATTAATGTTCTCTCGGAGAGCATTCGCCACTAAATCGGAACTTCCAATGGCTCCGGCTGCGTCTGTGGGGCCGTCTATCCCATCTGTGCCGCAGCTAAGAAATGAAATATCCGCCGATTTTATTCCCAGATTATTAACATCGACCGAAAAAGCCAAAGCTAATTGTTGGTTTCTTCCTCCCTTCCCGCCACCCCTGACCACAACAGTTGGCTCCCCTGCAAATAAAAGTTAACTGTGGATGTTCCTCAGCTGCGACGGTTTTTATTGCTATCTACTAATGTTGTACTGTTTCTCATTTAAATCTTAAATTAATGGGTTATAATAAGAAAATAATATACCAACCAATACACCGGGTGTCGAGAACTATGAGTAAAAAACTTGAGAGGTGATAAAAATAATTCATATATAAATCCTCGTAACACATACAGTGTGTCCCACTTAAGCATTAGCCACCCATGTAAAATTGTTATTTATTGATCGATTTGTTTCAACTTTTTTTTTGTTTGATAGATTCCAGAAAAAGGGGTGACCTTGATTTGACCTTTAATGACCAGCAGAGGTCAAATTCAGAAAATGGTCAAGGACATATCTGAACGTAGAATTTTCCGCTCTTTTCATTTCCGGGGTAAAAAGTAGGGCATCCCATTTGAAAAAATTAACTTGACCTTGAAATAACCTTGAAGGTCAAGGTCAAGGTCAAATCTAGGGTCACCATTGAATAGCCAGGGAAAAAAATCCTATATCTTTTGTCTGAATAATTTTTTCTCAAAATGCATTTTTCGAAAGTTAGTGTGCTGTTTCCATAGTTTTGGGACACCCTGTATGTATTCGCCAATATAGACACTATAAATTGTTTGGTCATGGTCAAGAAATTGGCAATTTCTTATAGTGATTTTCTACAACTAACAGTTCGAAAACACAAGATATAAAAAAGCTGAAGCACTAAAGGCTTTAAATAACACTTATAATTATTACAAAATTGTTCATAACTTTTTTAACTTGCAATCTTTTTTGTTTTTGCTTGAGATAACCCTTAAAAGCGCTTAAAATATAAAAAAATAAGTAAGATTTGAACACAGAAGCTCATGCTTTATAATACTCTTGGCATTAATATATGCCAAACCATCTTTAAATTATAATTTTTTATTTTAAATGCTAATGTACAATTTCTCATTTGAATCTTAAACGATTTCATACTGAAAAAGTCGTATCCAGTATCGACTTACAATTGTTAAAATATTCATATCTGCCATCAATCATCTTGTAATATATAATTTATAAAAAGGAATGTAAATACCATTGAATAAACATAGACGAATGGAAAATACTAAAAGTTGGCACCTTCGTGAGCGTCTTTCATCAATGTATTGCCTTTTTTTTCTGAACATAGTTACAGCAGTAATATTGTATTTTCAGGGTAATCAATATCATCATACAAAAATGTTTATTATGTCTGAAGATGTCCGAAAAGTAAACAATTATTTATTTCTCCCCATTCCAGACATTCCTGCATATTTTTACAGATTCTTATTATTACTACAGTTGAATATGAAATATGCGGCCAAAAGAATATGCCATAAGCCACATTCTTATGGCTATATCATTGAGAAAACATTCGAAGAACTCCATAAGAACAAAAGAATTAGTGTTATGAATACGATTTTTGACAAAATGAATTAATTCTTCGTAAAAAATGTGTGAATTAAGCATATTTTTCTTTCCGATGTATTCAAAAGCAAATAGTTACATGTAAATCTAACATCTGATAATCCTACATTTATTACAGTCTGAGTCCTGACACAATATACCAAACACCAAGCACTAAAAAGAATTCTAAAAATATGTCTATAAAATTTTACAACACAACTAACCACCGTATATCACAGCATGTATACCTATTTAAAAATTTATGTCGTCATATACTAGGGGAGGCAGATGCATATTTTAGGAGTAATTCCTACAATAATATGAAATTGAGATATAAAATTGCATTATCTTGGTCTCTAAAGGAATCTTATTAATATTATAGTGCTTTGTTTTTCTATAACAGCCGACAGCTTTGTCAAATTAAATCTGTGAAACTTTGCCGATGTTTCACATTAAATGTAAATAAGCATACTTGTACATGTAGAGTCAGGAACAAGATTTGAACATATTAAATGAACGGCATGTCGTTTTAAAGTTTTTTAAATTCTTGGTTGTCGAGCAATTTTGTACCACCATTAAAAATAATATTGGACATACAGAAATTTTTAAGTAAATAACTGAAGTGTTGTTTTATGTAAAACTTTTTCATTTTTTCTTAATACAGCGTAGGACTCCAAAGCGTGTACAGTTATCTCTACAGACTAAAATTTCCTTTACCTGCGAAAATTAAGCAAATGGGTCTTGAGAAATCCAGATGCAGAATTTCCTCGACAATACCGTGCCTGAAGGGCAGATCCATTGCAGCGTTTTCCAGAAAAACTCTTGCTTTGTCCTTGTTACCGGAATCAGTAATTGCGGCGTCAAGATTGCGTGCCATCCGGGCATAAATTCCGCTGATTCTGTTCACATCGCCATCTATCTCCGTTGAAACAATTACTGATTGAAGACCCTTATTTATCGCTTCTTCTTTGGCTGCCTCCGCTGCTATTGTGTTATTACCTAAGTGTGCAAGGGAGTCTATTAATTTGAGCTGGGATGATTAAATGCAAAATTTCCGTTTCCTTAATTATACATCGTTCTGGGTTTTATGATTATTGCACGAGGCTCAGAGTAACGATGCCAGTTCCCCTAATAGCGTTAATAATTATGTTTCATCAAGAAGCTCCATTTTTATTGAGACAAAGCAGCATCATTTTGTTAATTGACACTTGTATTGACGTATGGAACGTCCTTTCGTACAATTTAAGAATGAAAGTGTCAATGGTAATGATGATAAAAAGTAGTGACCCACTATGTGCTGGGCAAAATAGGTCTGACGTCTGCCCTTCTCCGAAATAGAATTGGAGTCTGAATTTTTTCTAGAATGAATTAACAAAAGCAAAAAATAGTTATTTACACCATAAAGGAGGTAAGTATTATTTACTAGTCGAGGACGATTTTGCGCCCGAGCGGAGCGACTGCTGGTAATAGAGTCCGAGACTGGTAAATTATACTTAACTGCTGCGTGGTGTATAACAATTTATCTGCTCCCAGAGTTATTTATGGTTCATGAAATAAAGATTAGGTTTTATTTTTTGACATTTCTTAATCTATTCATTTTGACATTCGAAATCGTAAAAGTCGCCTTGTCAATGATTAAGTCAACTATTTTCATAGAGGAGAACGTGGATATGTCAAAAATACCCTAAGCTGGGAGCATTTTTGAAACGTAAGAATGACGGCTATACACCTAAAAAGTCAAAAGTTTTTACAAGAGGACAAGTCAACGATTTTCTCGTACAGGCACCCGATAACACATATTTGCTAATGAAGATAGTGCAAGAGCATGCCGTTCTGGTGAATTATGCAAACTTACTTTGGACAACGTGAATTTCAGAAATTTCGATGACATTACTGTAGTTACAATTCCAGATTCTAAAAATGGTACGTTTACAATTACTTCTCGTCTGGGTTCTGTTTCTTACCTAGAAATTTTCAAGAAATATATCAAGAATTTTACGCTTTTTTGTGCGCTATCGAGCAAGTAGATGTTATAACCAACCAGTCGGCAAGAATACCTTTCTATGATTCCTAATAAGATTGACAGTTTTTAAAACTAGAACATCCTGAAACGTATACAGGCCATTCATTCCGAAGAACATCGGCAACGTTACTGGCTAATACAGGAGTTGATGTATTAGCAATCAAGACACATGGTGGGTGGAAATCAGCCACAATTGTAGAAAGTTATGTTGCTGACAGTTTAAGTAACAATTACAGAAAAAAATAGAGTAGTTATAAACCTCGTTATAACCAAGTTGCGTCACAATCGCAAATTCAAATTTGCCTCCGATATTGCGACTGTATAGCACGCCAAATATCAAANAATAGAGTCCGAGACTGGTAAATTATACTTAACTGCTGCGTGGTGTATAACAATTTATCTGCTCCCACAGTTCTTTATGGTTCATGAAATAAAGATTAGGTTTTATTTTTTGACATTTCTTAATCAATTCATTTTGACATTCGAAATCGTAAAAGTCGCCTTGTCAATGATTAAGTGAACTATTTTCATAGAGGAGAACGTGGATATGTCAAAAATACCCTAAGCTGGGAGCATTTTTGAAACGTAAGAATGATGGCTAAAAAGTCAAACGTTTTTACAAGAGGACAAGTCAACGATTTTCTCGTTCAGGCACCCGATAACACATATTTGTTAATGAAGGTAGTGACGGTCTTAGGCATTGCAAGAGCATGCCGTTCTGGTGAATTATGCAAACTTACTTTGGACAACGTCAATTTCAGAAATTTCGATGACATTACTGTAGTTACAATTCCAGGTTCTAAAAATGGTACGTTTACAATTACTTCTCGTCTGGGTTATGTTTCTTACCTAGAAATTTTCAAGAAATATATCAAGATTAGATTGGAAATTAAAACTGGAATTTTACGCTTTTTTATGCGCTATCGAGCAAGTAGATGTTACAACCAACCAGTCGGCAAGAATACCCTTTCTATGATTCCTAATAAGATTGCACAGTTTTTGAAACTAGAACATCCTGAAACATATACAGGCCATTCATTCCGAAGAACATCGTACGTTGCATGGTGATGTTTTAATGGATCAGTCAGATAATACTGAGCCTCCGGTGACTGAAATGGAGCGGTCAAATCATTTTGAGAAAAATGTGACAATTAATAAACGCAAGGTGAATAATTATCCGGATTTTATAAATGTTATTAATTGTAATAACTGTACAGGCTAGTCCATTTTCGATGGGAATTCAGGGTATTTCAGAAACTACTAAAGATATGATAAATCTGACACGACGTTCTCGAGCTCGATTTTCATGGCAAACTCAACTGTCAGATCGGAAATTTGCTATCTTCATTTGTTTCTGAGTTACAGGGTGTTTCTCGTTACTGTCTCTTTGTTTAACATGCCTCTATCTCAGCTGTTAAAAAAGTTAGAGTTATAGTGAATACTGCTCAAGACTAATTCTTTAGCGTAGAACTGAATGCCGGTATTAGATTTTTAGTAGATCTTAAGATTTCGGAGTTATGACCCAAAGTAATATTTTTTTTAAATGGAAATCGTAGGTGACCACGGCCTAAAAAAATAGAGATTTTTTTCGCTTTTTAGCAATATATCACATGCTATAGTTATTTTTACAAACATGGGAGATACGGGGTGTTTTATATATAAATTATATATTTTTTTCCTTTTTAATATGACCAGCTATGAAAATATAGATAAAACTATAATTCTTACTATTACAAAAGTCATATCTGTTGTAAAAATATGACATTTATTTTAAATGTACAACATATACTCGTGTGATAATATAATACTAACGAAATTTTAGGTGATACGTGGATAGGAACAAACGGACCGATCAGATGGCCAGCTAGGTTACCTGATTTGAGTCCGTTGGACTTTTTCCTTTGGGGTTTTCTAAAAGACATTATATTTAAAATTCCTTTTAATAATATTTCAAATATACATTTAATGAATGNAATAGAATTGGAGTCTGAATTTTTTCTAGAATGAATTAACAAAAGCAAAAAATAGTTATTTACACCATAAAGGAGGTAAGTATTATTTACTAGTCGAGGACGATTTTGCGCCCGAGCGGAGCGACTGCTGGTAATAGAGTCCGAGACTGGTAAATTATACTTAACTGCTGCGTGGTGTATAACAATTTATCTGCTCCCAGAGTTATTTATGGTTCATGAAATAAAGATTAGGTTTTATTTTTTGACATTTCTTAATCTATTCATTTTGACATTCGAAATCGTAAAAGTCGCCTTGTCAATGATTAAGTCAACTATTTTCATAGAGGAGAACGTGGATATGTCAAAAATACCCTAAGCTGGGAGCATTTTTGAAACGTAAGAATGACGGCTATACACCTAAAAAGTCAAAAGTTTTTACAAGAGGACAAGTCAACGATTTTCTCGTACAGGCACCCGATAACACAT
Organism: Anoplophora glabripennis; assembly: GCF_000390285.2. Lineage (NCBI taxonomy): Eukaryota > Metazoa > Arthropoda > Insecta > Coleoptera > Cerambycidae > Anoplophora > Anoplophora glabripennis. The sequence goes on along the minus strand of NW_019416219.1, from coordinate 1,759,792 downwards.
ATTTGCTAATGAAGATAGTGCAAGAGCATGCCGTTCTGGTGAATTATGCAAACTTACTTTGGACAACGTGAATTTCAGAAATTTCGATGACATTACTGTAGTTACAATTCCAGATTCTAAAAATGGTACGTTTACAATTACTTCTCGTCTGGGTTCTGTTTCTTACCTAGAAATTTTCAAGAAATATATCAAGAATTTTACGCTTTTTTGTGCGCTATCGAGCAAGTAGATGTTATAACCAACCAGTCGGCAAGAATACCTTTCTATGATTCCTAATAAGATTGACAGTTTTTAAAACTAGAACATCCTGAAACGTATACAGGCCATTCATTCCGAAGAACATCGGCAACGTTACTGGCTAATACAGGAGTTGATGTATTAGCAATCAAGACACATGGTGGGTGGAAATCAGCCACAATTGTAGAAAGTTATGTTGCTGACAGTTTAAGTAACAATTACAGAAAAAAATAGAGTAGTTATAAACCTCGTTATAACCAAGTTGCGTCACAATCGCAAATTCAAATTTGCCTCCGATATTGCGACTGTATAGCACGCCAAATATCAAACGACCACTTTCAAGCATTTTATTTAAAATAAAATAGTGCCAGAAAGTATTTTCTTAAAAAAATTAAAAAATAATTACTAACTTTCAAAGCCACCGTGAATTTGTCGCAAGTATGGCGTATGTAGTACGACTTGGTTGCAACTCATTAATATTTTAGCGCAACTTATTTCCACGGAGATTACCTATTATGTAATTTTTGACGTGCTGGTAACACCCGTTTAAGATCGGTGCGGCAGAATCGGAAAATTGATTTCCCCTTTGTAGTACACGTCTTATTGAATCTGGAATTTCCTCGTATAAATGGTATTTCTTTAAGATTTCCACCGCACTCTCGGGCGAATCGGTGTTTGGTATTGTTGGGCCGCTAGCGATAAAATCTAATGGGTCTCCTACGATATCCGAAAGCACTAAAGAAATTATTCTGCAGGGGTAAGCCACTTCTGCCAGCCCGCCCCCTTTCAGCACTGAAATTTGTTTTCGGAGGCAGTTCAGTTCTCGGATGTTGGCACCTGCAACATAAGAGGGATTTATTCGTTGGGGCGAAACTTAAAAGATCCATCAGCAGTTGATGTCAAAATTCGTATTTCACATGAGAAATGATAAGTCTTTCAAACATTTTCATTTTTAATGCGTGAAAGGTACGACAGTAGATATTCATTTTTTTCTTTAGGATAGCATGCGTTCGACAAAATAAAAAAATAATCTAAAAATTTAATTGAAAATAAATAAATAATTTTGTATGTGAAATTTTTCTTTTGTCTGCGTATTGAATATAACTTAACAAGATATATATTGAAAAAATGGTCTAAAAATAAGAATAACATTTAAACAAATAATGATTTGTACAACGATCTTAAAGAAAGGATAATTCAAACATTTAAACTTAATGGAGAACAAAGGAAAACCTAAAAAATTCTTGGAATTAAAATAAGAATTGACGTGTTTTTGTCTAAAGAAATTTACCAGTCGTTTATCGAATTTATGCTTTACAAACTCATATTAGGACCCGTCTTTTGTAATTCAACGCTTTTCTGTTGCGCTACTACTTTTGGTTATTTAGTAAAAATGATTCTTCCACTATGTCTTGAAGCAAATGATTGCTTGAGAAATTCTTATGGCAGAATCCTCAAATAGAGAAATCTTTTCACAAAGTTTCATACTAAAGTTTATATTTTTTTATACGGAAATACTATAAAAACCTAATAAATGTGGAACTAAATATACAGGGTGACTAACTTTCCCAAAAAACGCAGTTTCGAGAAAACAAATATAGTATTTTCAACCTTTACATCTCTTCGTAGCCCTAGTGTATTAGTATTAACGTTTTTAAGATAGTGTTTACATTATTTTTTCAAGTGTCGAAGTGTCAAATGGATAAAATTTTGTACAGTTGTTATAACATCAAGTACTTATGTCAAATTTATTATTAATTAAAACTACATATTAATTTTATTAATTAATAATAACAATAGCGGCAAAAGCAGTTGAATTTGCTGATATAAAATAAGTGTTAATAAAATTTTTATTCATTTCTTTCCTTGGAAAATTGGTTAAATTTTTTGTCCGACTAGGTACATGCTGTGCCTTGCGCCAGGTCAGATTTTACAGTGGACCAGTTTCCAGTGTACTTTTGAGTCAATTTCGAACTACCCTTTTTGATTTTTTTTACAAAATTGTATTTGTAAGAATCCTCTGTATATACAAATTCATTAAAAGTACGGAGAGTGTGTAGCTGAGCGTTTTTTGGGGAGATCCTTTATATCGATATACCTATTGTTTAAAATAGTAGTGATATTACGTATTAGAAAATTTATACAGCATTAGAAAATTTATACAGCATTCTTCAGGTTTTCTTCAAACAATTTTACTTTAAATAGAATATGAATATATTTCAGTTTTCCAGTGAAAAATGTATATCTCAGCTTTATATGGAATTAAGAGAAAAGCTTATTCTAAAGGTTCTATTCGTAAAGAATATTATTTAAATCTTGTAAATAAAGAAGAAACATTCATTCAGATTTACACATTATTTACCTTTGCTACCCAGCTTCTTTATAACAGTAAACTTTTCATCCAGAGTAATAGGAGGGATAGGCAATGGTAGCAGGGCTGATCCTCCACCTGTAGGGGAACTAATTTTAGAAACAATTTTAATTAAAGAAATTAGTTTTGACTAGAACGGATCGATTTGATTATTTCACGTGAACTTCCAAGTCCTTAATTATTTAAGAGGAATTTGACGTTGTACACCCTTTCAATCGATCAGGTAAGTGGAAGTAAAGCTACGGAGTATAAGCTCTTTGAAAAAGAAAGATTGGAACTTTTGGAGTCATTCCATAATCAATTAAGTAATTCGATACACTTAAAAAAAAATTATGTAAACTCAAAATAAACCTTTTACATATTTGCAACGGTTTATAAACAGATTAAATGTAAATGAATTGAACACGGTGTGTAGAATTATTTGGTAATTATTGCCTCATTCAATTCAATTAAGAAAACGCGGCTTTAGACAAAATATATTTTGCTTAGATACCTGAAATAAGTACTAACAGTAAATCCTCTTCCGTCAAGTTCTCTGCTAGCTCTTTAATCATACTAGCACCTTCTTGTGCGTTTATATCAGGCAAATTGTTTTCAGCTCCCTCAATGTATCGGATTTTAGAATCCGGCTTCTCGCCGTTTTTAAATATTCCTGTAGGAACAACCACTACTCCCCTCTCTAGTTGATCTTCTAAGACACGTTCCACCTCAATTGCCATCCCCAATACTGCTTTGCCGAAACCTACTACATAACATGGCTTCCGCAGTTGGTAAGTTTCGCCCCTTACGACGAGATGGCGCCCTGTTAATTTCAGTTCGTTTTTTATAAGTTTCTGCGGTTGTACTGATGCCACTGACTTTAGAAAAATGTCTTTTAAAACTTCCTTCGACATTTCACTTTTTGATTTGGTATAAACTAATCTCACACCGTTCCTGACCTGTGAAAAAACTGTCATTGATTTATTACCAAACATAACGCACTCACGAACTACTCAACAAAACATAATTTGCAGTTTATCATTTACGACCTTGGCCATAGGCGTACAAGATTACAAACAAAGGTACGTTTTAAGATAAATGAAACGCTAGTACGCAAATTATAACAAAATTCTGAACTAGATCAATTCAAAATAGCGAACTGTTTTATGAATTAATTTATTTTTAATTTTAATTGAGTAGATCTTAAGATGCAGTAAACTCTTTTACAATAAGTTAGCGATTTTAGAGGAAGTTTAAGTCTTATATATCTTTCAAGTGTAGCTGCTGCTGTTAAATAGATGTCACTAGCATTTGCTCAGTTTCAAATTTCTTTAGTGAATTCAATTCCTGTAGGGTTATCGTTTCAAATTATTGGAATCTATATAATGACTTGTTGGTACAAGGGGTAGTTATTTCTACCCTCACACAGCACATTGCAATTATCTAACTGTAGATGGCGTTATTACCCTGATTTTATATTAATAGTGTTAATGTTACCAACAAAAAGGAATAGTGTGTAGCATATTCATCATCTAAAACCACACTCAGACCTTACGTACGTAACAAAAACCACAGAATAAACTCCATGAAGTGAATTTCCGTTAATTTGATTACGCTATCAGATATTTTTAAACAAACAAACCAAATTTGGCAATAGGTATATTGTACATGAAATTATATACAAAATGTTTTATAAAAAACGTTTAGGTATATTACCATATGCCCAAAAATATACAGGGAGAAAAAATTTAATACATATTCTTTGGTTTTTCTTTCTTTTAAGACATCTTTTATTTTAAATTAATGTTTAATGACCTCACCAGAGACGTTCGTGACTCAATAGTATCCAATTATTTAAAAAATTATACACACACCACTGACATTTTCAAATTTGTGAGTATTTTTTGTAATCCTCGTTCATTGTTCTCAATTTTCGACATACAGAAATATCTCTGACAGACCTTTCTTCTTTCTGTAAAAGCTCCCGAGCTAAAGGACCGTATTAAATGAAATCCAAATAGATCCTTACCATTTCCTTCCCATATTAAAAGCAAGACATGCAAACCTGTTAAAGTTTTGGTTGGAATTGGACATGCACTTTTATGGCAATTTTAAAGTGTTTTTTAATGAGAGTGACATATCCGTACCAATTTTAATTTAAATGATTTAAATATACGATTTATTTTACATTACGTTACATGTCAATACAATTTCATTGATTTTCAATGAAGTGAGCCGTCTGTTTTGAAATTATTGATGAGTGCGGGCTTTGGCGCATCCATTTTTCATAGATTTGCTTTACAACCGAGTGAATTTTCCTACATCGGAATATTCCTCCACAACAAAACGAAAAACAAATTACTCCACTGTTGGCATTTCGCCCACATTTTGCAGGAGGGGCGTAGGTGGTACAGATTTATAAGGGCAGAGGTTGCCCATCCTAATAAGCCAGGATGTCATTATAAATGATCTCTTAAAGCTTTTTTTTTATTCTCAAAGGAATTGTATTTACTTAAAAATAGCTTTTTGCTATAATGACTATACAAGAGAAACAATAAACTTTAAGGAGACATCGGAGAAAATTAGGAAAAAAAGGTGAATATAAATTTAGGTTCGGATATCAGTACAGTACCTAATACTTACAAAAAATAAAAGCTTAAATTTTGATTTTCGGAGTATCCACCGTTAGAGTGCAAACATAACCATATATTTCTTAAAGTATAAATGTACTCTTTCGTATTTGTGCCTAATTGACAACTTCATTGTACCAAACCTTCAATATTTAGTTATTTTTCCTTCATTTTCTTCTAGTTTTAGTATAGAAAAAGTAGCAGTTTGGCAAAAATTAAATTAGGGAGTAGTACACAGCCTTCTACTTCTAGTTAACTACAAACTTGCAGGGTGTCCCGGTACTTTGTACAAAAAAGTCGAGTACAAATAGATGAGGTCAAAATAATATCAGTTCTTCATATAATTTTTTTCCATACGGGCATTCATTAACAAGTTACGGGCCCTCAAAAGTTATTTTTATTTACAGTCTCTAAACTATTGACTTTAGCATGATGTAAATTTGGTGATCGATAACACATGCGTACAGCTTGTTTTTGATGTTGTAAGTGATACATCATTATGCCCAAAATGTTAGGAACTGACTATGCCCAATGGTTAACAACCCAGAATTTTTGCATAGACGACGATCGCAATCTGCTTGCATAAAAAATAAGTTCCCTGAAGAATTTTCCAACATAATACCTTCTTGGTTCAACTTGGTAAAATTATCAGTTTAGGATATATTTGTGATTTTATGTCACAGTGCATATCGAGCGGTGCCTCCACCATTTTTTGTTTTTAATTGTTTATTGGACATAATTACTATGTTAGACTCTAGATATTTTTAAAATAAGAGCCTAAAAAATACAAAATCTTACTGTCTGCTAATTAGTTCACTAACAAAATTTGACAAACACACTTTACACGTAACACAAAATAAAAAAATATATGAATAAGTTAAAGTTAAAAAAATAATTTAAAAGAAAAAAACTATCAAAATACATTTTCAATATGGACACCAAACACATCCTAAGTTTAGAATGTTATTTGTTTGTACATGAAAAAGCATTTCTGGGGTATGTCTAATATTATCACAATGGAAATTAATTCTTTGTAGCAATTCATTCCTTGTCTATACTGGGGTTGAGAACACAAAACTTCTCAGGTATCCCTACAGGAAGAAGTCGATCGGGTTAAAGTCTTGAGAACGTGGTGGCCATGAAATTGAAGTGTAAAGTGTGTTTGTCAAATTTTGTTAGTGAAAATTACATTAGCAAACACTAAGATTTTCTATGCTCTTATTTTAAAAATATGTACGGTTCTAACATAGTAATTATGTGAATATTAAAAATTGTGTGACTGTGACATAAAATCAGAAATGTTTCCTAGACTGTTAATTTTACCGAGTTGAACCGAAGAAGATATTATCTTTTTTTTATGCAGGCAGATTGCGATCGCCATCTATGCAAACATTCTGGGTTGTTAACCATTGGGCATAGTCGGTCCCTGGCGTTCTGGGCATAATGAAGTTTCAGTTACAATATCAAAAACAGGCTATGCTCATGTGTTATCGATCAGCAAATTTGCATCATGCTGAAGTTAATAGTTTAGAGACCTTTGACGTCCCGTAACTTGTAACAAAGGCCAGTATGAAAAAAGTTTATAAGAACTGATATTATTTTGGCCTCATCTATTTATACTCGACTTTTTTGTATCAAGTACTGGGACACCCTGTATATATTTGTTGTAAATGAGATAATTGTTTGAATATTCAAAAACTAGCCGATTCTATTATTATTTTTTCATTTTACTTAATATTTTTTCTTTACAATTGTTACATCCTTTGGTGTAAACGCATGAAACAAGAAAAGAAAAATAGTGCTTACAATTTACATATCTTTACACACATGTCACTTCCCTTTTGATTTATGTATCTGGAAAAACTTTTACGTCTCGGTTACAAACATAATTCTCAAACAATGTTCAAACTCTGACAGTTTGAAAAGTATCAAGCAAAACAGGAAGGGTAGTAATTTTATGTGCCTTCAGATTTAGTTAAGGATCTGAATCTGGATTAATGCTTTAAAAAGACTACAATCCCGCTATGACGGCAAGAGGAGGTAGAGATATTATCGGGAGGATGTACCAGGCACAAGCCCGTTTGGAAAATAGAAGGGATTTAATGACGGAATTAATACAGATTAAACCGGGCTTTCCGGAATCTAATTATCAACTTACAGTGAATGTTACTCCAAATCCGGACGAGTTCGCTTCTAAACATATTTGTTGATTAAATGGGGAACAGAAAAGTCGTTTCATTTTGTTGTTGCTTAAATATACAGGGTGTTCTACAAGCTCTACTACAAACTTTGATAGGTGGTAACTGGTTTAATTTCAAACAATTTTTCTTATATGAACATAGGTCCGATTCATTTTTGTTTAGAATTTACAAGCATTAAAAAAATATAATTTCATATTTCAAAGTAGCCTAATAATTAAAAACGCCCTGTATCTCTTAAGCGAATTAATTTTTTCTAGATGAGGTGGTTATTTTTCATTTAGGAAATAGGAGAATCCTCCTAAATTATCGAATTTAGTCCACCCTGTATAGTAAAAGGTGTTCTATTATTCCGTAATAGCTGTCATACATTGACAATTTATTCATGAATAAATTGACGAAGTTCTTCATGAATTAATTCACGAATTTATTGGTAAACAGTGTGATTTTACACTGCTACAGACTTCGTCAAGTTTTTTGACGTATGGATCAGTTCTACCAATGAATCAAAGAAGCAAATAAATTTCAAAAATGTCACCTTTCCACTCATAATTGTAGTGATACAACAGTGGTACCGTTCTGACACATATTATATAAATATTAGTTTTTGTAAGTAACAAATCAGTAAAAACAATGCAAAACTAGTACGACGCCACACAATTATTTACATATTCCAATAACATAACCTCATTACTGATCTGAGGCTGGAAATCTATTGGGTTGGTACTTCTGAACTTCACGAAGAAATTGACGGAAACTAGAACATGCTCTAATTCGTCAAAAACTTGATGAATAAATTAATTAAGTTATTTGACAGCAGATTTGGTGCATTACACTTGTCCAATTTCTTGATGAAGCGACTTCATGAATTAATTGATCGATAAATTGTCATTGTAAAAAAGCTATAAGCAATGGTTGCTATGGTTATTCACTTGTAAGGTTACTTTTATGAGCAATTGTGTTATAAATTAACAGAAAACCGTATGCGTAAAATCACATAATGTATTTTTTGTTGTCGATTTCAGTTCAAAATAGAAACCTGGAACGTCAAGAAAAATTACCCAAGTACTTGACATTTCAGTTTCAGCGTTCGACTGTACCTAAATGGTACCAATTTATGCATATTGTGATTAAATTTACCATTTATCATACAACAAACAACATAGTGTATGTAGAAACAAACTGTAAACATTTATGTTAATTTGTAGTATGAAAAGTAAGCTTTAAAGGGGTTAAATAGGTCGAGGTCCAAAACGATAGTATTGATCTTTCCCTAGGGAGTCTGCTCAAGATACTCGGGATCTTCCTTTCCCTGTTTGCACACAGCGTAAGCGGTCCGGCCCCTTTCAACTTTCGGTGTATTTCAATCGTGAATTCGGTTTATGAAATCAGAATCACGAATCTGTCGGAGTAGAAATTGTATTTGATACGTAAAGAAAACATTAATTGAAATAAATCTATGGACGTATAATAAAGCTTGGACAGGTGTCAGAAAAATAATTTAGAGGCTGGAAATAGCGGTATAAGTTCATATGAAAGTTAATATTAACGGAATTATATAAATTATGTTTTTGTAAATTATATTTCGCCATTTCTTTTACTGAATACTGGAAATAAATTACACCAATGAAAAAAAAACATGAAAAATTTTAAATATTTGCAAGGTTTTTATTGTCTTGAAAATTCATTACTTGAAGTTTAGAAAAAATACTAGGTAAATAGTGAAGGTTGTTGAAAAATGTTATAAAAATCCAGGTGTCGTATTGTCAGCATTAACCATTTCTTCCCAATTATAACCCCTGTAACCGTGGAATATCCGGATCACTTATATTATACAGAAAGATCCAACCTACATAACGATCAAAATTAAATGCGCCATTTTCAAAAGAGAACTTGGAATACGTCTATTAAATGTACTCGCAAAAAACAGCACAGTAATCACTACAACCATGACTGACTACAAACTCGTAAAAAGTGTTACAAAATTTTTTGTAAATACTCGCCGCTATAAAATACATGTATTTCAGCAGTTCCAAACAGTTTTAAACACAATTTTAATTAGCTTTTTTCTCTATGACCTGAAACTTCCGAAACAAGTTTGTGACATCAGTTAACTCAGTTTTTGCTAATTTTTCAACTCTTTAAAGTTCATTAACACCCTGTATATTTTCCTAATATCTAGCCTTAAGCATTTCCAATGCAAACACTCAACCAGAGACATTTTCTTATGTTGCATTGTTTATAGCAACCTATTTCCTTTTCCAGTAATTTTAGAACGAAGGTCTTGTAGTATAATACATATTTGACTTTTATTGCGATGTTAAAATTGTGCAATTTCAAGTTGTAAAGTACCTACCTACGTTGCTGAAGTAACGAGTGTACCAGGCATATTACAGACTTAATTATTCCAAATTTCAATCAGACCTTTCCATGTTACGTCATTTGGAACAATTCATTCACGGATGACTTACTCCCCAATATTAAATTGGCGTCTTGGCAACCGAAAGGTGTGCAAGAGGGACTCCCTTGCCGTGAATTTAATACTGTACAGCACATGGTTTCACATCAAACAGAGATACTTTTATTACAATTCGGACCTTTTGAAATTTTATTCAGTCATTTTCGTGAATGATTTATATCGTAAATTTCGAGTGGAAAAAAATGTATATATTTTTTATTTTACAAAGAATATTACAAACATTTTCTTTTATATTGCCGTCAATAGTCCGCTTTGTACAGGAGTATTACATAATGTTTTGCCCTCCATTTTTTCTGTTTTGCCTTTCTATCTAGTAAAATGTTGCAAGGGCCAAAATTTTAGGAAATTTTCTTACTAGTTCGAAAGAAATATGTAAGTATAAAAAACAGTAGAATATTGCATTTTGGGTATCCTGTATGTTTATTTTTTAAAATTTTTTTCTGATTACAACAATATACAAGGTGTTTCGCATAAGAACCGATACATATATCATCCTAACTTAAAAGTGCAAAAAAAGGATTTTTCGCTAGATGTGAAGTAATTTTTCTCCACGCAACCCGTTATGGAATTTAAAAGTATTAATCTTCTTCAAAATCCATTGTTCGAATATCTCTTTTGGTCTCCACAGAAATCGTTTGTAGAAATTGTCTTTGTAAAGCTACAGTATCTACAAGTCTGCTATAAGTTTTTTGTGTTTAAAAAATCGATCCCCAGGACTATGGGGTTAAAGAGTCTATCTTTCCGCTTCGAAATTTGGTCTCCTATGAGTGTACCGTATTTGAAAACTTTTCCGCATGGATATTCGATCTCCAGCGCTATGGTGTTCCAGAATCACCTTATCTGCTACCTATACTGAATCTGCTATCTTAATTTTCGAATTTGGATTCATCGACCTCAACAACCTCAAAATTGTTTATAGCAAAAAAAATAAGTGTTATAATGTTCGTAATATAAAATTTTATTATTATTATGAAAGTTATTGAGCTAGATGATCAAAATTCTTTCCATATCTAGAAATTTATATCCATATATCTAGAAATGTGTGTAGTATTTGACATTTTTTTTTTAATTTCTTAATTAAATTAAAAAAAATGTTTAGTCCATAAATTCAAATATATAATAAAAACCATATTTTAAATTTTTGAAGCGTTGCAATTTTGTGTGGTCTCTGAAATTATGAAAATACCGAATCTTACAATGGTGTGGAACGGTAAAAAATTGTTATTTAAGGTTCACCGGTCTTAAAAACTTTATATAGGTACCTAATTGATTTTATTTGTGAAGTGTGCGACTATTTTTCTTTTTTAATATGGTATGTTCATTTAAATGTGGTATTCTGAAATTGTTAAATGAGAAATTTTAAATTTATAAAGTTATTGTCTGTCTAAAAACATCGGGTTTACTCAAATGCACAGATGTACCTGAAATTTATATAGCGTATTACCCAGTACTCCCTCTGTGCGTCATATTTTTTTGAAATTTTTTTTAAATCTAGATTTTGAGATATTGTTGTTGAAATTTGTTCATTTTAACATAGGTTTATATGGCAAATATGGACGGCGCGGCTCTTTTTTTGCCCATAACTGAGAAAAAAATGTAGAAATTGTGAAACAACTTGTCCACACTTAGTACACAGTATTATCTTATTTTTGATATAATACCAATGTAAGTTTTGAACATAGTACAGCTATATTAATTAGAAACAGAAACCAATAATTGCATTTCTGTCTGACTTGAAAATTAATGTGGCAACGTCGCAATCAGCAAATTAATTTCGAACATATACATTTTTCCTAAATCCCATGTACATTGTTATCAACAATAAATTATCCACAACAGATGATTTTTTGTAATGTTTTTAAAAAACTAGATTAATTAAAAAAGACTAGGAAGCTGTGATATATTTATTGGAATAAAAAATACAGTTGATAAATCCTTTTAATATATTTAATGGTTTATAAAAACATCGTAATCATTACCCAGCAATATTTAGGGTTACATAAAGTTTTCTTTACTTGATTAATATAATTAGTAATACTTGAGATAAAAGCATTTGTACGGAATAACAAAGGAACATAAATATTTCTCAGCAAACTTTATATCTAAAAAATTAGTTATAGTTGCAAAACTTTTGTAACATTACTAAAATAGAGATTAAAAACACGAACAGTGAGTAATAATGTAATTTCTATCACAGAACCTTCAAAATTGCATCCAACATTTTCTTTGACTTGGAGGAGAGATGGGCGCGAGTGTCATTTCATTTCTTTAGAACTAAATTAACATAATTCTCGTTGTTTTACCAGTTCACATGATTTACGGATTTTAAATAAAGGATACAAATCTTCGCGAGGATAATACGATATATTTGCTATATTATAATAATTATATTGTACATAGTTTACACACAATACATTTTTGAACACGTACGCATCTTTACCCGAACTGTTAGTCAATTATTAGCGTTGTTGCCACATCTACAAAGTCTTTATGCGTTCATTAAATATAATTTAAAACTACTCAAATATGATATTTTTATGTTGTTAATTAGTCAATATATATGCTATGTGCATATGAGTAGATTTCTTTGCTATATAGATAATGTTTATCGGAAATAATTTCAATAGAATTTAATTTTTTCAAATTGGCAGTGGGCTTTAGTCCCATAAGAAAAGCATATGACCCCCCTGCGCTCCTCACTTCCCTCGGACCCCGATATACCTCCTTAAGACGACCAAAGGCTGCTTTTACTTATTTGCTACGTGATCTTGAAATGTTGGTCAAGAATCTATAGTGACCCCTAAATGTAGCACAGCAACAATTTCGTTATTTGCAGTAACTTTATGCGTAGGATTTTGAAGCATTAATTTGAAAACAATGATCGAAAGACTAAGTGTTAATCTAAAGTAATATTTTGTTTCGCAGAATCTGTTATTTGGAGAAACCGCAACAGACGAGTGAGAATGGTCAGCATATTGCTATAAGCAGGAGTATTCTACGCTATGCTTATATCCTCAACATAAATAGAGAATAATAAGGGTCTAAGAATGAAGCCTTGAGACACACCATAATTTAAGGAAATGTTGAATTGTTTGAATGAAACTTTTATGATAATAATAAATAGTTTAATATGTCAAAGGCCTGACTAAATTGTAGTAATACGAGACAGTTGTTGCTGTTATTGTCCACACAAGAACAGACATTTTCGATGAAATTAATAAGTAATGCAGAAGTACCTTTTGCCAAATCCAGATTGAGTAGAAGGTTGAAATTTCGGTATCAGTACCATTAAAGTTAATGATAACATTATGACTTTACCAGATTACTGTAATCTGTAACCTAATACTTACATTGCTTGAGGTAGATATGATCAAAACATCTCAAAAATCTGATCAACTGAAATACTTTTCCAAAATTTTTTGATTTGAAATTGTTTACTGTTTGAGCAGCAAGATTGCTGGTCCTAATCATTCGATTAATACGATCACAATTTCTGAAAGGTCATGTCGTTTGGAAAGGTACATCATCAACATACATATTTGGTGCCAAACAGATTAACAAATGAAAGTATTTTTGATGCCAATATCATTCCTTTCCCTCCAAATACAGACGTAATTTTATATTTCGCTCTTAAACGAAAAGAAATTTCCACCCAGACCCTATTCCACCGCATTGTTTTAATTCACGGTGTGGCTACGGGAAGCCCGTTCAGTGAGCGTTACGGATCCGCAGACACCCTCCCCAGGCGGCTTAGATTGAGGTGTAACCGTGTGGAAATTATCACCGGCGATAAGTCATACCATGACTTCATCATCTCCGGCTAATAAACACCACCCCAGCTAAAGACTATTCCGTTTCACCCGTTTTTTTGCAATCTATGCTTTTTAATCCCTCTGCGAATGGATTACTCGGTTTTTATCAAGAGAGTAGTGCAGCGATATATGGATATTTTGTAAAAGCCCGTCTATTAGTTTTATATATACTGGGTCCCAAAATGATGGAACAAACTTCATATTTTTTTCCAGTTCAGATTTTAAAAAATCGCTGAAACAGATCAATTAGTAAATAGAAATTGTCACTTTTCTGTATTTTTTTCTATTTTTGAACCATGTTTGACAGACCTATAACATTACCGATATATTTTTTTAATAGGACGATCTATATTTTATAGTATAGAAATAGACAGCCCTTCTCATGACGAATTCAGCGATACTTTTTTGTCATAGTTATCAAAAAAATGTAAAAAATTGCCTTTTATGTCGTACTGACGACTATTTCATGCAATTATAGTCTCTTCTTCTTCTTCTTCTTCTTCTTTGGGTACTTTAATTACATATTTTTCAAATTCATAATTTGATAAAAAGTTAAGTTCCTGTTTTAAGAGATTCATAATTACTAAAATTCGACCTAAACTTTAAGCACAACAGTATCTTCGTACTACAAAATCGATACACTTTATTTTATTTATTTAAAAACTGGAAAACAATTATCTGGAAATTTATTAAATGTTTCACAAAAATAGTTGTTTACATTCAAGTCTGCCGCTTGCATACCGTGGTATGCATCAGCTGTGTAGCGTTAGGTTAAGCGCTGTTGTAACGTGTTGTCAATTTTAAGAAAACGTGGATAAAATTTTGGCACTCATATCTTTGCTTATGTTTTTATATGAATTGTTAGTTAACAGCTACATTTTTGTGAGACGACAATTAGGAAACTACTACAATTTCCATGTTACAACGTACGGCTTTTTGATTTCTTGTCATTTGTTCTTTGTTATCTTTAACTTCCCTGAGTGTTCTCTAATTAATTAAATTCACAAAGTTAAAAATTCGGGCCTGGAAAATCTAAATTAAACATCCGATACTTTTTTTGTTATAAATGGTAGCTCCAGTTTAGAGTTTAATCAATATTTTATTCGGACAATTTAGTTTTATTCAGTATTCAGTGTCAGAAACACTCATTTTTCAAATTTGATTTTATAATTTATCAGTAACTCATTACTGATGTTAAAATATAAATATTAAAAATTTTAAATCTTATTAATTTAAAAAGTATTACATTTGAAAATATATCTTTGTTAATCATTTTTTAAAAGAAATTGTAAGAGTTTGAGAATTGTAGTCTATTTATATCTAGTCTGAAACGATAAATCGAATTGTGACTTGTAGGGGTATTTTCTTCAGTCAACAAAATTTTAATGACAAATTAGTTTGTGTATGTTGTAAAACAATTACGGAAAACATGCCTTACTAAAATGTTCTATATTGTGATCTTCCAGTTCGTACAAAAAAAACTGTCACAATTCTAATCAAGAAATCATTCAAATAATTCACAAAAAAATTTATCACCTTTGTAATATTTCCCTATCGAATTCTGCTGTTTATATTGACCTCTGTCCTTTGTGTTTGCAGTGGACTTTATGAAAATATTTATAGAAACATATTTTTACCACATATTTTGTTTTTATTTAAAACTCTATGGAAATTTTTCAAGAAAAATTTTCTTAGACGACCTTTATTTCATTCATAGTCTGCTATAGCTCTGTCTTGTATCTAGTCGTATTAACTGTTGAGGGTGGTTGTAAGTAATTTTGCGCAAAGCAAATTACATTAACTGGATTTTCTTGAAAAAACTGGAAGGTATACAACGGCGTTCCAATTTCTTATGACAATTAATTGTTAGGTACGAAATATTAATGATAAATATAAACATCAGAAATTGTATATAATAATGTAATATGTAATAATGTAATCATATGTAATAATGTTTTTTATATGCTTGGTTGACTTATTCCAAGATTATACAATTTGATTTTTCAATTCAGTTCCATGAAATTTTAACATTATCTGTATCAAAACAGTAAATATATTTCACAAGTTTGTATTAAAGATAAATGCACATAAAATTGTTTGGTTTGGTAATATGTGACACAAATGGTAGTTTGTCGTATTGCCTATTTAAATTATATTCAATATCACAACTGTATATATTTTTTATGTACCTTTCTCCTTGCCTTCACAAGGAAAAACTTGCATTTTAAGATATACCGCAAACAAATACTTTCAGGAAACAAATGAAATTGTAAATTTTATGGTACGGATACCTTTAATTACATTAACTATAGGTACAAAATCCAGGAATATTTAATATTCAACATTTCCATTTCAGCTTTAGCAATATAAAAAATGTATATATTTTTTATAACATAAATAATACCCACATATCGTGTTATTAGTTCCAGCTCATGACCTGTCTTTTTTCTTTATTTCACTTGATTAATGTATTTGATACATGGATTGGAAATAATGTATCCAAATGATTTATTAGACGAAATATCACCAACGCCAGCGGTTTTTCATTGGAAATGGATTTAGGTCATATGAAAATTTATTAGGGCGAATGAATATTGGGGGTTCATTTAGTTGCATGAATAGGTTTAACACAGAATAAATTGAAACAATTTACCAAATTATACAGTTTTAATAAGCCGATAGTAATTTGGCGAGCAAGTCTGCTTAATATATAAATTGTTTTAAAAGTCATTCGTTAGAAGATATATACGGTTTTGGACAGTAAAACTTCTACAGGGTATTAGGTGCTTGGTCAAAATTAACATGAAAATTACCAAAATACTTTGTTAATATTAATAGTTAATAATAATAAATAATAATAATATCTCTACTCCTCATTCTAACTACGAAAGTTAGCCCAGAAGTCGGAGACTTGTGCGGGAGAGGAGACGGCATATTATTATTACGCAGGCCGCATTTGCGCCCAGGAACGACTTATGTTGGTAGGCCCTAACCACCATTCAGTGCAGGAATGAGGGAAACCTGGAAAACCTCATTAATTAGGGGGGTGGTCAAATGCCAACCGGTGTCAATCTCTCACATTGACCCAAGCCAACATTCTTCCACCCTGCACAGAGGGTGCCAATCCTCCGTACAAGCATAGCTAATCTACGGTCTACCGGCCGCGGGAATCGAACCCGGGCAGAAATTTGCACACGATTAAAGGACTGATGCCTTAAACCGTGCGGCTATCGACCGATTG